>NW_010515319.1:94437-112594 GCF_000687285.1 Phaethon lepturus | reverse complement strand
TTATATTATTAATATTTGTAAACAATATTATTATTTACATATACTTCTAAATTTTCTTCATAAATAAAAGGGAAGAAAGGAAAATACACTAAATTCAGCAAGCACAAGTATAAAGCACCATGTTTCAGTGGGAAGTTTAAAAAAAGTTTTTGGCTGTGCTGAAGGAGTGAATGTTAAAAAAAGACATTTGATAAAGATATCATCACAAGATTCAAACATCCTACAGGACACATAAGAAGAATCATTCATTCTCAAAAACCTGCAAATTTCCTCAAAAATTTCAGTAAGTCCAAGATTAAACTACACTTGCTTATTCAACTATAAAAATTGCATAGCTTTTTAATATTTTTTCAGAGTAATTTTTTAAAAATGAAATTAGGTGGACTTAAAAAGTCCATCTAATAAAGAAAAATACAGCTCCATTTCAGCAAATTTCTTCCAAATAATACCAGACAACAGTATTTTGATATTTTGGGAAGATCATGTTTGATTTTGCACTTTGAAAATTAACCTTTTGTTTCATTTAGAAATAAATACATAATGGAAATTAGAATATTGGTATAAACTCATAGTTGTTCATTTGTCACAATTTTAATTGATCAGACAACAATTTAATATTTTTTTCTGTTCCAATGTTGAATGGAATCTTTTTTAAAAGTGTGAAATTATGTGCAAAAAAAGACATTCCTATTTCAACAAAGCAGTAATTTACTGGGTGTCAAGGTAATACCTGAGTTAAAGCCTTTTCAAAAAGTCTGGTGTTTTTCAGAGAAAAAAAAAAAGGGGAGGATATAGTGTCAAGGAGTGTAACTAGGAGAGGATGAAATTAATGAAATCTTATGAAAAATAAAAAAAAAAGAATATGACAGGAAAAAACAAGGCATGAGAAGGTATTTTGTATCACAATTTTCAGTGTGATTAATGAAGCTTGGTACACTGGTGCACTGAAAACAGAAGACTTCTACTTTATGTCATATTGTCTGGTCTGGTGAATTTGGAGACTGATTTTTAACATATCTGATAGTTCTCTCTAATTTTTTTTTTTTTAATCTGATGGTTAACTCTCTTTTGGCTGGAAGCAGGTGTGTGTCATCTGAAAGGACACAGACACTTACCTTTCATTCTGCTAGGACTACTGCTGTTGTACCTTTTACCTTTGAAAGGAAATAACATGCTGTAAGTTTATTTAAAAGGGAGCAGGTTTCTAGACATAAAAATGGAAATGAGATCAGCTCTGTGTCAGTTGTACATACTTTACATTTTAAAAGACTGTAATTCTTTGTGTATTATTGTCGTTTCATGTATCGAAGTACAACTTGGTGCACAATTAAATCATACAGAAAATACATTAAAAGCTCTAATGCTGCCTTGTACGGCTTGTGAAATAATGAACATGTTCTGCTTACAGCCTCGGCCATTATAATGTTATTACACAGTCATTAAATTGAAGCTGTTATTCCATTGCTAAAACAACTGATCAATATCCATTACCATTCAGTGATGGTTGGAGCCAAAATGAGATTATATTGCAAATGAGCCGCAGACAAGGTAATGATCCCTCCACTTTGATATATTTAAAGGCATTCCCTAAAGCAGATAATTTCCTTAAGAGGGAGTACAACTTTTCTATGAAGTCTCCAATCTGGGCAAATAAAAATGTGCTTTAGTTATAAAGAGCCTTATGTAATATGGTTTATAATGAAATAATAGTGTCCTAGGCAAAAATAGCCTAGCAGATAACCTCTGCTAGATCAATGAAATGGTTTCTAGATTCTACCTATTGAGTTTTACATGTTCTGTATTTATAAATGCTGTGTTACATTGAGCCTGTGCCTTACCAAAGAAATGAATCAATTGATATTGGCTAGAAGTCATAGTGTCTCTTAATGAGGTAAATTTTAGAGCTTGTCTAAAAATAAGTAAATAAAGAAAGGAGAGGTATCCTTAGAAGGATCCTTGTGTCTCTTTCCTGTAAGACCCATGATAATCTTATTTTTCCCCTTACTATCATTTACAAAGTCTGGTTGAACCTCTTCCAGGCTGTGCTTGAGTGTTTCCTTCAAGGCCCTCTCAGTCACTGACTTGAGGGATCTAGTTTTTTTCTATCATCTCTGCTGTCTCCAGCTCATTAGCGTATCTGGGTGTTTATTATTTATTGAGGTTTTTTCTTTTATGTTAACCAGATATCCTCACAAGACAGATGTCCTTACACCCAGGTATCCACATCTCCTTTACATGTCCTTAACAACATGTAGAACACAACAGGTTTTCCAATTGCTCCACCTTGCATCTCTTTTCATCTGGTCCTATAGCTTCCCTATTGGAGCAAAAGGTTTCACAAACACATTAAACAGATTTGGACAATTTACAACTACAATATATAGCATAGTAATATATTGATATAGTAATACAACATAACTTTCTACTATATCTCAAGTTAATTTTCCCTTTCCCACTTGTTTTTTTTCCACATTTGCCAGATTTAATTCAAATTAAATTTTTTCCCAAAGTGTCTGTTGTTTTATCATACATGGACAAAATGCTCAGCTTCTTCCAAATAGCCCTTTTGGAACTAGAACTTCTGTTTCTTTTTCTTTTGAACTCAGTCTTCCATGATTTTGAATATACTTCTAGAATATTAATAACACTGTAGCTCTCATTAATGCAGACCAGCTAAAAAAGATATAGCTTTATTTTTGACACTATAATGACTATTTGGAAGGAAAAATTACCAGTAATTATGATAGGTTTACACAGACATGTATATACTAAGTATAAGCAGTATAAATATATAATAAAATAAATCTATGGCAGAAAGAATTTTGCCAATACTAAGGTAAAAGTATTGGAAGTCTAATATCTCCTTTCCACACCTATACTCAATATTCCTGTGAGCTTTACCTTCAGTGATACTGTTCAATCTGAGCTCTGCAGCAAGGGTCTTAAAGAATTTGCTGAATAATAGAGGCAAAGAAGCTGAACACCTCCATGGATATAAATTAGGCTAATCTCTTTTGTAATCTTACATGCCCATTAAAAAAAGCAGCTGCTTTTTAACTGTCTACAAAATAGACACATTTCTGTCAGAGCTATTCAGCAGAAAAAACAGGTTGGATATAGGCTGGGTACTGATGGTAATCTTTGCCATCGCTCTCTTCTTTCTTATGCAATGCTAAGGACTCTTGCCACTTCTGCAAAAGTCTTGTTTCTAGCTCAGTTCTTTGAACAGGTCATCCTCAGCTTATCCCTCTGGCTGCTGCTTCTGTTCTTCTCAAAAGCTTTTCCCTCTTACCAACCCTAACTGACGTCTCCATTTAGCAAGTACAACTTTGGTTTTCCCCACCATTGCCTCCGAGTCTCGAAAGGACTTTGCAAGAATAACCACTTCCTCCTTTTAGCGTGAAACCTTCAATGAAGGTGTTACTAGACAGGCAGCTGGCGTCCTGTGACCACTGTGCATGTAATACCAAGCCTCACTGCTTCCTCCGCTGCCTGCCTGCCCATCTCAGTTTCACCTTGTCCTGTACCGTGTTTGTGACGCCGCTGCACAAGTGTCAAGCTGCCTGGCTTGGCCGCTGCCACCATCATTCTGGAGGCGTTCAAAGCACGTGTAGACGTGGCACTTCGGGACATGGTTTAGTGGGCATGGTGGTGTTGGGTTGACGGTTGGACTTGATGATCCTGGAGGTCTTTTCCAACCTTAATGGTTCTGTGATTCTGTGATCACCGTTGCTCTGCAGACTGCAGTGGAGGCAGCATGAGGCCATATCGGGAACGGACCAGGGCAGCCACAATGCACGCTAAGGTGATTTCACTGCTGTTGTCACCCACCCTGGAGAGGGTAAAGTGTTACAGTCCCACCTCTGAATGCTCTCTAAACATACTCTCAGTTATAAGTTCCTTGTCAGAACTGTGTATGGCAGCAGGAACGATTGGATCATAGTCCATGGCTACTCTGAGGCATGATAATACTACCAGCAATAAATAATAAACAGCAGCAATAACCTTGCATCATCTGACAGCTCAAAGGCATATTTAATGCAAAAATAAATAAATCATTGTTACGAAGAGACTCTTACAGCCCCTTCTATACTACTATATTCTGCTTCATTTAATGTAAAGTACATATCGCAGCTTGACAGCCCTGACAGCAGAACTGTCAGAATATTTAGTGGAATTGTATGATTTTCTTTCTCTGACAAAACTGAGAACTGACTTGTCTTGGCAAATCTGTAACAAGGTTTTGAATGTTGGCAGAAGAAGGGCACACTGGGGAGAAGCACAGGTCATAAAAGCTGTTTAACCTAACGAATATTATAATTCTTATTGGGTTTTGTCTTGTTGATCACTTTTTTTCTCACACAGTTGTTTGTAGGCAGTCTTCTAGTCTTAGTTTATGTATTCTATATGAATACATTAATCACATCTTAGCTTTCTGACATCTGCGGGTTGGCGCTGGTAGCAAAACTAGACGCTCCTATTTATAACAACTGTTTGATCAATAATGTATTGCAGATGCACAGCCCATAGTACGTCGTTACGAACATACAAATGGGATGCCTTCCTACTGCACACGCTCTGCAGTAGCTCGCTTTGCAGTGCCTAACACTATTCTACCCGAATAGAGGCCAATGAAAATCTTGCTGTTTAATTGCAGGTCCATTAGAACAACACCAAAGGTTAAGTTATTGCAATTACAGACATTTAAGTGGTAAATAAGCAAGGCCTGAACAGAAGAAAGGAAGTGGGATGCTATTTTTATTGCACGAAAAGAAGAATTTTACTGGAGTCATAAGGACATTTCTGTTGTTATTTCAGAGCAGCTTTCTCATTGGCTTTGGCTGAATACAACAAAAACATGTAGAAAAAAGAATTTTAAAAGATTGAAGAGAAAGAATACCTTAATTCCCTCTTACTTACACCTGCCTCATCAAGATTAACTGCACTGAAGGAAATGTGTAGGTGCACTGATTCTGGTGGATTTATTCTCTTTTACAACAAGAATGCCAACGGAACAGAATCAGATTTTGTCCTTATCATTTCATCAAGTTCAGTGGGTACAAATAAAAATAATTGCCAGTGTAATGCAATGTAATATAGACAGCAGGCCAATTTAGATTTGATGTTTTTATAATACAAAATGAAAATTCCTGTACTCTATTCGACAATAATGATCATCTGTAGCCAAAAAAATGCCTCAACTTATAAGAATGGCTTAAATAACCCTAAGATAGATACATATTAATGAGAATGTTTTCTCTTTCATAAATAAAAATTTTAAATACATTTTTCTACCCAAAGTAGTAACGTTTTTCCAAGGAATAACTTGGCTTTGTCATTACTTTGAGAGCTTAAATCAGTATTAGAAGTCTTTCTGATGATATTAATCTGTAACCTCCTAAGCTGGATGCAAGAACTGCTTGGTAAAATTCTACTGCTTTGGTTAGACAGAAAGATGTAACTGTCTCTTTTAGCTTTAAAAGTTAATAATATTACCTTTCATGACATTTACACACATAAGCAGCACAGTCAACACACTTTGTCAAGATAAATGATGTTAAAATAGAAGATATAATTTCAATTCTTTCAGAAGCTGGGCAGAACTGAACTGAACCTTTTGCTGTCACTTTTAATTTCTAAAGTGTTTTTTTTCATTCATTCAATTTTGTTATGTTTATTTTTATGAACTATCTTGCATGACTTCCATTGTTTTCATAAATTTTCAGCCATTTCATCAGAACTTCACATAATCTGTTTTACTCAACAGATGGTAACTGAATGGCCAATGGCTATTCTGGTATTTGAGAATAATTTGGAAGATAATTGTTTTCTGATGATATTCAGATATTTTAAAGTACACTTGATTATCAGATGTGTTTTATAAACTCAAAAATTACATAGTTAAGGCTGGTCACCTTTCTCAGGAAAGTCAATACATCAACTGCCAATATCAGTTATATTCCCTTTAACATGTTCCTTTCAGAACGTTGAGTCACTCAATTTCTATTACAACAATTACACATTCTCCATTGAGGTATGTAGAGCTTTTTCTACTATATACGAGCAAGTTTTCATTGCCAATATCATCCTATAGGCAGAACACGTAAATAAAGTTTAATGCCTGGCTGTTAATCATAACTCTATCATATTAAACTTTAAATCTTTTAATACTGGTTTCATATATTTCCTGGTAAAATTATGTAAATTTATCCTTTGTTGTTTAATCCTGCTGTTTTCCTAAAAGGCCTTTTTATATGCTTAACAGTAGAAATGATAGCTAGATAGTGTTTTATATCTCTGCATCACTTTAGTTTATAAAGTGAAAAAAGAAGACAAACTGTACCAATTCATCTGGGTCTTCTTGCTTTCTGAGCGCATCACTGATGTGTGTAGTGTTGTCTGTGGGATAACATCAAGTGATTGATGCTACTTTTTTCCTACCTAAATGCGGTGTTATAAGTGGTTAGAATAAAATTATTTTTTCTAAAGGAGTTTACTGGAGTATGAACATCATGGGGGAGGGTATGAACACAGCTTTTCAATGATCCAATCCTGCTCCAGCTGAAGTAATTGAAAAATGTCTATTAATTTGCAGAGAGGCAAGTTTAGGCCACAAGAAATTTAGGATAGAAAGTCGTACAGCATGAAGATACAGTAGCTGGATTCTAGTATCATTTATACCAACTTTTTACAGGTATAAGTCTGTCAACCTCAGTGGAGCTGCTCCCAATTTACATTGGTATATAAAACCAGCATTGGGCCCACCAAGATTAAGACTAAGATTTAAAAGAGGCATATAGAGCTTTACTTGATTCCGTAATTCTTGGTCATCAAAATAAACAGTCTAATTTCTGCAGGATTACTTATACAGAATAACAGATACAAAGCTCAATCCAAAGCAGTAGGAGTCTACAGGTTTTTCAGCATCATTGATTTAATCATAGTGGAAGATCATGCCATGGTTTTATGCATCCATATATACATTTGACATGTCTCTGAGGAGTTGGATGTTTATTACTTTGACCCTAAGTAAAAGGGGAAAAAAAGCTTCCTTTTCTCTTAGGAGCTTGATCCTCTATAGCACCAAGCACATTGTGGAAATGTCAAGGGCTTTGAATTGCCATTAAAGTCAGAAGCTTGAAAGGTTGAGTCATACAGACATTTATTTTATAGCAATTAATAACCTGAGAAATTAAGTCACTAATATACTATACATCTTAATTAGAAGCCACATCTTCACTTCAATTTAATTACTTTCCTCTACCACGTCTTCTCTTCAGTTTAATTACTTTCCTTTGCAGCTTGCATAACAAAGGTGCAGATTCTATGTAAGATTTACAATGAATTCAATTGTTGTTTTGTTGTTTGCTTATGTGAAACTTGATGAGAAGAAAGATGAACACTAAGTGATCTATTTTTACTCACCAGTAGGCAGGCACAATTCTCACTGATACTGGAAGACGCATCACACAGAATACTCCCCCGTGCTTTTAGGAAACAGTGTATTTTAGATGGCTAGCTCTTTTTAATTTATTCTTTCATTCGTTTAATTTTTGTCATAGTTTATCTTACCGCATGTCCAATTATAATTATATGTTCAGTACAGTGAAACAAATAGAACAGAAAAGGCTTCCTTTAAATAAAAATTTCAAAGCAAGTCATGGATTAAAACATACCTCTCAACCTTTTTTGGAAAAAAACAAACAAAAACTGAACCAAAAAACACCCAGCAACCTCTTCCCCTGGTGTATTCTAATTAGCTTATGAAATTAATTTAGCTTTTCAGATTTTGCATAAAATTGTTCACTTTTTTCACTAACTCAATGCTACACATCTAACTACCACACTGACTTTAGTCCACTTTCATGCATGTCTTACCTCACCTAATTCTATCTTTACTGATCTACTATTCAGATTACATAAACCAGCCTGCGCACAGACATTTTGAACATGGTATCATCTCAGCTGTGCATCTGGTCCACCAGTATATGTGGTCAGATTCCTCATGAACCCAATTCTTTGAATTTTTAAGAAAAAAGAGACAGCGAGCCAATCTTTCTCGGCTTTTAGGCAGGGAAAGATCTGTGCATAGACATTGACTCTGCTGTCAAAGGATCGGGCACCAGGATTTTCAGCCCCTCCAGCGCATGTGAACGTTGCCTCTGACATGGTACACCTCTCTTCTGCCCTACTGATTAGCCTAGATAAAGGCCTACACCTGTTTAGTGTTGGCATTGTCCCCAACCAGCATGTCATCCCCAGTACTTGAATGTCTGTTTCACATGGGTTGGCCTTTCCCATACTGCATGGCCTTTTTTTTATGGTGACAGCATGACCCTTTATTCACAGGCATCATCTTTCTCCCTCTGCTTGTTCCACATGCCAGTGGTTTGGTTTTAGGGCTTCAGAGAATCTTGGAAACTGTCAAGTTTCATCATAATCTCAACCTGAAGAGATCTCAGCCACCTCCTAGCCTAAGGCGTTTAGGTGCCTCTCCCTTCCTGTTAGCCTAGTTCCTCAGTGCTCGAGCGAGAAATTGTAACCTCTCCATTCCACAGAAGGCAAAGGCGGATGTAGAAAGCCTGCATCCAAAAAAAGTCCCATCCCTTAAACTTCAGATGCATCCTTCACGCGGTTTTCCCATTGGCAAGCTCCAGCGCTCGCTGCTCAGAGTCCTGGTTTCAGTAGGCTCTGGGCTGCCGTATTTTCTCTGTATTTTGCAAGAGGAAGACGAGGTCCTGAAATCAGAGCCAGGGACCCTGCTTCTAGGTGCCAACTTGACACATCTAAGTTTGGAAACGTGTTGCTGTAGGATGTTGTGGAACTAAACATATAAATGGGTTAATGGGCAGTCTTAGAGAATGGATGCATGGTCGCCTGTTAAACATAATGATCCTTCACTTAGGTGAGGAAATCCCCCAGCTGCTGACTCTCGGTTGTGGGAGGGGTTTGTGAGGATACGGATGTTCTGTTTTCTGCACTGTTTCCTGAGGCATCTGTTACTAATCGCTTTCCAATAGAGGTCATTGGACTGGATGGGTTTTGTTGTGAACCTGTAGGGCTGTTCATACATAGTTTAGATGTTTAGACTAAGATATGTCTTGTCTTAAGATACTCAGGATGCCAGAATAAATTCAAATGAAGTAATAATCATAGATGTCTAAAAGGAGAATAATCAGCACTGGGGATATTAATTTTTGTAATAAATACTATCCTTGAACAAAGGGCACAATTAATAGAAATTAATTTTTTAGATAACAAGGTTTCTTCAGGACTTAATATAATCTTCTTTGTCTCTGTGAACTAAAAGCTTCAGTTAGTTGTATCAGAAATCTACAATAATGGCAACTGAAGATAAACATATGCACATACATATGTGTGTGTGGATTTCTGCAGATTTTAACTGTGAAAATATTAAGACATGAAGTGTTGATGTTAAGGATTTACTAGTAAGGACCAAAAAAACAAAAAGAGAGAAGAAAATACTCTTTAAACAGTGGCTTTAATTATTTTTTTACACTATTAGGAATTCTCTAAGTACGCTGAGCCAATTTTGTCCCATGACTCTTCCTAGAGCTGGTGGATTTTTGTTTCCTCTGATCTGTTGTGCGGAAACCTGATAAGGTAAATCTACCCTCATTAGCCTCCGAAGACAGTTTCTTGACATTTTAACAGCCCCAATTCATACCAGATTACCATTGTTGTAATGTCAGAGCCATTCCAAAAATGAGGGTATTCCCAGTAGCCATTGCTCGCATATGCTAGGCCACTGGTTTTTAAATAAATATGTTGTAGGAATAGGGATCAGGGAGTGTTCTTTTGATGGTTCACCTCTTGAGTCCTAGACTCCTCGATTTGTTCAAGCTAGTGAAATAAATGGAAAAAAAAGTCCCTAGATTCACAAAAATATGTGCTTTGTTTTTCAAAAACCTATTTAGTGGAGAGTCCTCCCTAGGAATATTTCTAAATCACTTTTGGCAGGGTAGACACAGACCCCCAGAAAGTAACAGGGTTGTAATAACCCTTTACCTGCCTACAAGGAATGGTTATACATTATTAAGTAAGCTTTCACCACCTGGTTGAGAGCACATCTCTTCCAGCTCCCAAAAAGGTCTTTCTCTTTGCCTTTTCAGCAAGCAGGTGAGGGCATGGGAGCGAGGAGGTCCAAGCACATAGGTAGGCACATAGGGGTCATCCGAGGGGAGAATGGCACAAAAAAGAGAGGGAATCTAGGAGTCCTGATATCAAACAGTAGGACTGTGAATGAGTAAGGCATATGACTGCCCAAAACAGAAGGATATGTATATTTTTTTAATACATATATATTTCTTATTCAAATTTATTCTCTCATGTCTTCCTTGGACTAGCTCTAAAACAGGATTTGCAAGCTTCACTCCCAGAAAACTCAGAAAAGTGGCATTATACTCTTTGCAGGAGGTGTGCAGAAGTCTCCCTAGATGACAAGGCAGTGTCCTGAAGAGGTCCACTGAGAGCATGTCGGTCTACTGATCAGCCAAAGCCCAAAACTGTCCTTCAAAGAAGGTCTCAGCAGAATTATTATGGAAAACCTCTCTCTCACTCATGGTAGGGCACGGCCAATTATAACATGATAATTTATTCCTCAGAATATCTTGTGCCCTTCTTGGGTCCGGTAGGTTCAAAATGGCACATTGTTGCCATCAAGAGCTCTTGACTCAAGCAGATCACCGTACCTGAACATGCCTCTTGTTCCTTGCTGCCCCTATATTTCCTAGGAAAAACCTGAAGTAATAAAGCTGGTTCATTTTGCAACGCAACATCCCCCTCCTGAAATCCTGCTGTCCCTTGTACACCCCTGCCAGCCTCTGTGCTGGTACTGGTTCCTCAGTTACACACACAAATAGGAGCAGAAGAGTAATAGAGTGTATCATCTCTGCATGTCAGCTTCGATAAATATAACGAGGAAGGTTTTTCTCTCGGTTCAGAGCTGCTGAGCATTCAGAAAATGCCACAGGTGAGAACGCATCCCCTTGTCCCTTCTTCTGTTTGGACGCTTGTGAGAGAGCAAGGCTTGCTCTTTATTGCTCACCCGGGCAGAGCACGAAGGTCGGTGGTAGCTTGCCAGCAATATCCCGCACCCCATGCCTAGAGCAGTCCTGCCAGTTGGAAGCACTTCCGATTCAAACAGTCCAGCATCTCCAATCCGCGTAGCAGTGAGCTGCACTCCACTGGGTACCTGCAAATTAAGAGTGCCCCGTCCTTGCTACAGGCTGCGGTAGTATCTCCCGTGAAAAGTCGCTCACCGCGTGGGAGCTGAGAGCAGCCCCTCGGGTGCCAGCACGGATCTGGCTGACTTGGCCCCTAGTTGTCTCCGAATACCTTTAGGCCTTGGAAATGCTCTTCTTTGTTTAGAGCATCTTTTCGTGTCTGGTTCAGCCTATTAGATTCTTCTTGGGTCTTATTTTTTGGATGGTTACCGTCCATTACCCTAAATGTTCTGTGGCCAAAACATTTATTTTAAAACAATTTTTTACCAGTACATTAAATTCTGCACCAAGGAACCCAGGTTTTTGGAAATGATTTAGTTTCTGTTGTTCCTTCTGAAGACATTAAAAACAAATGGAGACACAGCAACCAGGATAAATTTGGGAGATAATGAAAAGCAGTCAGAGATGTATATACTGTACATTTCAAGCATTTTTACAAAAGTTATAAAACAAAAGTTATTCTCAGAGGGTCCTCTGCTGCTATCCTGCCAGAGGGGAGGTGAGTGTACACGTGCGTGATGGAGGGAGTGGGGAAGGTGGGAAAAAGACAGGTTTTTCTAGGAGCCACAGTTCCATCTCAGGAGCTCTCCTCAAAAACAGATTTTCATTTAAAAATTACAAAAATTCAGGCATAATGAACATTTGCTCAAAAAATTAGAACTTTTTAATATAGTGCCCTGAATGTGACACCATTCCTAAGAAAAAACAGTATGTATCCAGGTAAGACTATCGAAGGTGTTTGTATATTTTTTAAATGTGAGGTGTAACTGAAGATTCCTAACATTGCAAGGACTGACCTTGAAACTTTTAACAACGTTCTTCCAATATAACCAGTTTGGTGAATAAGATAATAGGTGAATTTTGTGGTATGTCCTTAATAGTCTTCTGGACCAGAATTTTAAACTTATATTTTAATTTGTTATTACTTATTTACAATATACTTGCTTTTACTAAAGGCTACACCCAGAGGTCTCAAGTGAATTGGTTGCATAAGAAAGAGTATTTTTAACACAAACCACCATGTCAATCTTCTTCCAATATTATTGTTGCATTTCCCACTTACTTTCCTTTTCTTCAGGCAAGAGTTAGGTACAGCATTATATAGACCAAATAACTTTTATACCAGCAAAATAGGCAATGAAAAGCTTCACAAGAGATCTTTCACAGAGAAATCCTTTTATGCTTAAATGCAAGGTCCGCATTAGAAAAGTGGTCCTTATTAGAAAAATTATGATATTTGAGTTAAATTTATATTTAACAATTGTTCAACAGCTGCTGAAACAGGAGAGCTCTCAACAGTAGCAATAAAGAATAATAATAGAATAATATAATAGGATATTGTAGATGATATAATCTAGAATTCAATCAGCGTTGTACCGCGACACAAATAATTTTCATCTTGTTTTATCTGCTTTAATTTTACTGTCTTCATGTTATTTATCTTTACCTTAACAGCTTGACTTAAAAGATGCTATTTTGAATTTTTTTCTGTGGCTTTAAACTTGAATAGATGGAGTTTTTTTCTTCTACTGACAGATCATGAAACAGAAACTTTTTTGCTGTTGGCTCATAATCAGCTAATTTTGAGAACGTATCCATGATGAAACCATTACATCTTGATCCCATAAGGAAAGGAAGATAGGCAGTTTCTAGTTTTGGCTCCCAAGCATGAAAGTTTTACATTGAAAAAGTTTGAAGCACTAAGCATTACATATATGTTGTGGTATTCCCTGCCTCCCCTCCTTTTTTTTTTTTTTTGCTGTAATGCTCATCTGTGATAATTTTATTTAGGTTAACTAAAGTGAAGCTTTTACCTGCAGTACTTTCTTAAGCTCAATCTTCATAATGCACTCTAGGCTCTGGATAAGTAAGGATTTTATTTTAATCTTATATAAAGTGGCTTCCTAGGAAAAAGAAAAGAAAATAATGAAAAGAATACAAGGGCTTCTCAAGATTTGCAGAAATGCTTGGGCTTTAAGTGTTCAACGATGCTATCTAAGCACCTTTCTGACATCTTAAGCAAATGATTTATGGAAGGTGGGGGAAGAAACTCTTATGGCAAAACACAGAACACCCAGGTCTGTAATTGCTTGTTGCCTACAGAATGTCTGCTTGTTTGTTGCTGCATTGTTTCATAAAAATAATTTATTTTACAGTGATTTTAAATTGTTATATCACAATTCTTTATTTTCAGTTTAAGTCTTTTACAGTATATAAAGAAGACAACATTTCACAGTTTCTGCAAATGGAGAATCAAGAAAATTAAGAAAACTACAATTTCTCAAATCTAAATGTATTTAAGTATCTGACGTTGGAACTATCTGACAACAGTGCAGGTGCTTATTATGTGCAGTAGGATACTTAAAGTTGAGTTTTTCTTCTATCATTGTGAATGGAAAATTTTAGATAATATTCAGTATTATCATCTCAGAGCCAGGTGAGGTGAAAGAAATCTTTGCTTGTGCATCTCTGAGAAATAATAGATTATGATCAAATGCTTCTTATGAAATAAACTCTGTCCTAGGACAGGAGGAAGAGAAGGCTTGCACACAAGATGAAGAATTTCAAACAGCTAAAGCAATCAAAGCGAGCTCAGTTCCTGAAGATGCCCAGTTTCAGTAGCTGACTTTTCAAATTGCGCGTAGATGGAAATTAATAGAGCTAATGGAGGCCTGGTTGCAGCATTAGTTTTGAAGACCTAGCTAATTTCCTAGCTAATTGGAGTCACCAGTACCAAAGTAGATCCACTGTACTAATGATTCCATTATTGTGTTTTCAGAGTATACCTGGAGGTGTGAGTCCTGGAGAGAAAATAAGAGCTCAAATACTGTCATATCAAATCAAGACACCAGTTTCTATCAGCCTTAATAAGAAAAGAATTAATAAAGAGAGAAATTCAGCTATTTTTTTGTTGCAAATCGTTGCCAAAGTAGAAGCTGGGGTTCTCCAATCTAAAGCTGTTGTTATTTTCCCAGTATTTGTTACCTAAATCAGCCAAGTCTCATTAGAAGGCAAAGATATGGTCTAAAACTTACTAAAGTTGCTGTGCATGTCTCCACTGATTTAAACTGGATAAAAGAAAATTAAAAGTATTTGGCTAAATTTGTAATTTGAAAAGGATAGAACATTAATCCTGGGATCTCTGTGTCACATATGATGGCTAGGGGTCAGATTTCGTTCCTAAAGTTCTTAGTTTAAAACTGTAGTCTACCACTTGCTTTTGGTAAATTGCCTTTACAAAGAATTTTTTTTTCTTGTTTTCTTGTTTTGTTCATTGTTCATTCATTCCATCAGAAGCGATAATAGAGTTTGCTTAGTCTCATTATTGAAGTTGGTGCTGGTTTAATAACCTTTCTCACAATTCTTCCTCCGTCTTTTCCTTACAGTACAGAAAACAAATTTGCAAAGAAAATGCCCCATTAATCAGATTGATTCTAAGTCACTAATGACTGTTAATTACAAAGCAAGAATAAATAAATGTACCCCCTCGACCATTCTGTTTCCTTCCAGAGATGTCCTTACAGGCTTTTGAAAGTTAGATAATTTCTGACATAAATATGTTCCCTCTCATCAGAAATATAATTTGATTTTAATGTAATATAATATGATTCGAGACCAAAGTCCTTATAAAACAATAACTTGATTTTACCACGATAAATGGTTTGTGTTTCTGCTATATTCATATTCCATTTCTTTTATTCTGAATGTAATATGGCACAAGCTAGATGATCGTTCCCTGAAACACAAATTGTTATTTCAGTCGGAGAGTCCACTTGTCCTATGCATCAAAATATTAAAACCTTTTAATTACTTGATGGAATTAGGCACCTTCCTTTCCCCAGCACTTCCTGAATGCAATAACATAAAATCGTTACTTCATAACAATGTTTCATATAACATTATTAGAAAACTGTCAAAGAAATAAGGACACGTAATTTTGGTAATGGTAAAATTGACAAGTAAGAGATTACCAAATTCAGATATTATTGCTAAAAAAGGGGGAAACAATAACTTCCACACAAATATCTTAGGTAACTGCCTATCTATTAGAGTCCCCGTTGTAATGAAAATACAAGAAGACTCATTGTCAAAATACTTGTTAACTTCAGTGTGTCAGGATGGCCTCAGAGGAAACTGAATTCTTAACCCTTCTTTTAAGAAACGGATAAGAAATTCACATTAGTAGGCTCTTTACATGTCTTCAGTCACATGCCCACAGTCTAACTTCAACTCAAAGATTAGAATTTTATTATCAGTGACTTGAGTGGGAATGGTCCCCAATCCTTATCAGAGATTTCTAATACTACACTTTTCAATCTTGCCTCACTTAAGAATAAGTAAGAAAAAGAAAAGTAGATAATTTCTGACTGCAGGTTACTGCTGTGAATGGAAAAAGTATTACTTAATGCTATGAAGTATGCAAGTTTTTTAATATGATGGATGGCAAAGAAGTAGTTGTTTAATGAGAGATAACTAGTTTTCTGAAAAGTAAAATAAAAAAAATGCTATAGGCTTCTGCATCAACAAATACAAAAAACATGCCTGGATTTAGAAAAAAATCTGCCCTTTTCATTTAAAATCATGGAAAAGAAAGCTGACAGAACGTATGATGTGGGAGGAAAAGTTATTGACTGTGAGATGCAGATCACAGAGGGAGGGAGATGAAAGAAAAATTAAATGGAGAATTTTCCTTGATAGATTTGGTTGTTGTCTACATTTTATATATGCATAAATTAATTGTGTGTGAAAAGAAGTGGTAGTCTGAATTGCACATCCCTGTTAGAGTGATTTGTTATCTTTTGTTTTAAAATATGGCTTACTCCTAAGGATATATTTCAAAGATTATTCAATCAAAGTTTAGTCAATGCATGATGGCAACTGTAAGTAGAGGAAAAGAGGAACAGAGAATTATAGTTAAAGTAGTTTGAAAAGATGCAAAGTTCAAAATAAACAAATAATGATAACCTTAGAGGGGGAAGGGAGTGTGTGTGGTGTTTATTTAGACGAGCACATCTGTTGTAAGGACTGATGTGAGCACTGAACAGGAGGGAACTCCAGTATGTGGCAGTGAGACAGACAAGAAATTGTGGGCAACAGGAACCGAATTTAGTAGCAGTAGAGGTAACTGGAATCACACTGATCATCAGCGTGTGACAGGAGATGGGACCAGCTCCATGGAGGATGAAACCTCCATGTCTTTGAACTCTAAAGAGTGAGTCCTACATTATTTCACATACTGCATCCCAGTCTAAACTAAAAAGGAAGAAGTTGATGGGAAAGTAGAAGGGAAGTAGAAGCCACAAGTCGCACCAGCAACGGTTTCTATAGGCAATTATATATATTTGCATTAAAACAATCCCCAAGATATATCCTTTCTGGGCAGCATGAAAGAAAACATCTGTTGCAAAGAGCGCAGAGACTTTGCATTCAGAAGATGTTCAATCTTTTATGCGCAATTTGGTCTTTTATGCATATTACGAGACATTTATAGTGGTGCCTCACATGAACTGTGTCTCCCTTGTGGAATCTCACATTGGGGCAGGTTATTGGAAGCCAGTAGCCATTACAGTGGTAATTTGAGCTGGGGCAGAGTAATGGCACCACATTATGAACCAATAATGGGATACTAATGTTTGTAGTACGCTCTTGCAGTGCATAATAATGAGAGAGAAGCATAAATTTAAAATCAATCCTTAATTGGGTGGATGACTTTCTGATTCTGACAAACACTGAAACTTGCCCAGAACTTCAGCGCTGACTCACAGTGTTTGCAGTGTTTCTGCCTTACGATGCACAAGTCCCTACCAAGCCGTATTTCAGGGCCCGTTTGCTTTAGCTTTTA
Source organism: Phaethon lepturus (assembly GCF_000687285.1). Lineage (NCBI taxonomy): Eukaryota > Metazoa > Chordata > Aves > Phaethontiformes > Phaethontidae > Phaethon > Phaethon lepturus. The sequence continues at coordinate 95,506 of NW_010515319.1, read as the reverse complement.
TTGAGTAAAGCCACCTGAGCCTCTGAGTAGCTTTTCAAATCCCTTAGATTTGCATACAGTTTTATTCCTGTAGCGCAAGTGATTTTACGCCATTTGGCAGCACCCGCTGCCGCGGTGAACACATGTCACGATTTCAACAGAATGAGAACGGCAACTGAAAGGGAAAAGGCTGGCATTCTGGGAGCAGTTGGCTTATGTTCAGTCACGGTGAGGAAACAGACACTTAGCTGATGAAAATAATTTCAGCAAATATCCTCTAACGTTTCAGGTGGCAAAGGCTGTGAACCTTCCCTGCGCGGGTCATGGCCGGCGAGAGGACACCTTGCGTCAGGAGGGCAGTGATTAAAGAAACCTGTTGAGTTAGATCCAGTGGGAATGGCACCCCCAGGGAATGCTGTGGAGGCAGCTCTTTCCATCTCCTGGAAGGCCTGAATATCATGTGTTAGTCATAAGTGGAGGAGGAATTGATAAAATAAACAAACATATGGCATGATTAAGTCTGCCACGGTACTTACACACTGGCCCAAATTCTCTTCTGCTGCACCATGGCATCAGTCAGAGTTTATAGTCATGTAAATGGAGAGTGAAGTTGGGCTCCTCAAAGCTAAAGTGCAGAACCTCTTTTTTATTTATATATTTGTGGTTCTGTTTTAATAACCTTATTTTTATTTAGGAACTTTTTTTTAAGAACAATGTGTAAGATTTCTGCGTGTGCCCTCAGGTTTGAGCTGTACCAGCTTCATAGTCCATTAATCCAAATACCCCTGACATTTTTGCTAATTTTATAGATGCGCTGTAAGGGTTACGGAACTCCATTATGTATCTAGGAAACACATTAAAGTCTGAACAGCACAGATACTGGATATAGGGCATGTTCATCAGTCCATGTCTTCAAACATCTGTGAAAGCTGACAGAGTGCTTGCCAGGCACTCACAGCACGAAGGAGACGGGAGTTAAGTGAGGTAGGAAAACAGAGCAGCAGAAAGAAACTGCCCACTCAGCATCTCCTGCTTTAAATGCTTATATTGGGAACTCCTTCGTTCAAAATATTATTGGACGTTTTCCTGC
>NW_010515319.1:78597-94406 GCF_000687285.1 Phaethon lepturus | reverse complement strand
TCCTGCTGACGCCTTTGGGTCTTCCTAGAAATGAATGGAAACAGATTTAAAATGGTAATCTTCATGGGCCAGGAATTATTATATAAATTATTTGTATTTTCCTCTAGAGATGCATTTTCTTCCCCTCAGAATATATGTTTATTATCAATCCCTCCTCAGTCTGTTATTTACTGTCTGCTCACAGGTCAGGTTAACCAATTCAATTTTTTAATGTCCAATCATGATTTCAGGTCATTTAATTTAAGACAATTAAGTAAGTTGCTAGAATTTTCATCAGATTCCAGGTCAATTCATTAAGTTTTATAGTTCTTCTGAAGTTTAAATTTAACACTTTTCTGCTAAATTACAACTCTAATTAATTATCTTCTATGCTACGCATCAAAAGGACTCTACTTCTCCTATCTTAACCTGCTAATAAATGGCAGTGTTTGTGAAGAGGCATGTGCCAGATTCTCATTTGCACTAAAGCTCTTCGCTAGAAATGACAGAAAAAGAGGCCTAATAGGGGTGTAAGATACTTTGTCTCCGGTTTTAAAGATATCTCTCTCTCTACTGATATAACGGACAGTTACTTTGACAGTGTCTAGGTAAAGGTCTAAGATTCTGTGAGTGGAGGGGTGAGTAGGCAATGGATGTCAAATCCTAGTTCTAAGATTTAGAACCCATTAGATGTATATACACCATTTTTTGTTTGATACACTGTTCATATATTACAATAGGAAGAGATCTTTTCTCAGTATGCCTGGGGACATGCCTCTCTCCCTATTGATAAGACTTTTTAAGGTTTTTATTTTTTCTTCTACCATCTCCATTGTTTTTAAAAGCCAGTCTTAGCAGGTACATGCATTGAAGGCAGGTACAGAGAATGGGGATTTCTTTTTGTTTCTCTGACTAACAGGTGTTTCCAGAAGCATGCTGACATTTCATCATCCTCTGGACTCTTCTGTTCTGGAGGAAGGGCTATATTTTGTGGGTGATTGCTTCCAATACACAGAACTACAGCTTTATTACTGTCCTGTATTAGTTTAAGCACATAGCCTTTTTGTCCTGAAGGAAATTGTTATGAGGTGTTTAGAATGCAAGGAAGGGGAGATGAGCCGTGAGCAGAGCTGTCCAAGGCAGGTATCTGCACAGCTTCTCTTCCTTGACCTGAAAAATACAGAAGAATTGAACAGTTGAAGAGCTCCTGTGTGCACACACATTGTCAGGGACGGTGGGGGCTCCCTGGGGAGCCGCAGGGCAGGACCTGGCAGCCGGGGCTGGTCCCACCACCCCAGCCAGGGAGGAGGGCAGCTGGGGCGGCCCCAGGCCTGGGCACCGTGCACCTCCCTGGGGACGGGGACGGAAAGAGGCCAGGACGTCAGCACATGGGTGGGGGCTCATAAAGAGGCAGGCTGGCAGCTTTGCTGACAATCCGGGCATCTCAGGCAGTTTTTAAACTGAAACTCACCTTCTGCCTAAACCTCCAGGTATCTGCCCATCCATCATCACCTACCTACACAAATGCCTGCAACCTGGGTACACACCAAATGGTTACACCCCAAGGCATGTATGTACCCCCTAACAGTCTCCAGCTCATCCAGCAGAACATCTGGGCAGCCACATCTGCCGCCTCCTGGAACCTCTTTGCTGCTCTGGATTTCCCCAAAGCCTAATTATCTTTAATGAGGTGAGGGACACACCTGTCGCGCTGCTGGGGACGGCTCAGTTAGTGATGCTGGGTCTGAGCAGCCGTTCCCGTCACCGACCCGTGTCCGACAGGCAGCACTGCTGCAATGCAGCCGCTCGAAAGGCAGCTGGTGAAAGCACTGTGGGTGGGTGGGTAAGGAGGGGGAAAGGAAGGTCTGTGTTGGGAGGCAATTTTCGGTTCAGTGAAAGGCTGGACTAATGAGAGAAAATTTTCTGGGACAGACAAGGTTGGCAAAACTCAGAAACGCCTCTCTTCTTTCCCCCACTATTGAATTTAGTTTCCTTCTGGAGACATGTTTCTACCCTCTGCAGCTTACAGGGGAGAGGGAAGAAATTGCAGTTTGTTTCCCATTCCACCCTCATCATCCACCTACTGAGCTGCTTGTTTTCACGTCCTTGAGTCCAGCCTCAAGCCCTCTCTCATGACCTCTCCCAAACGGCACAGAGGTGCTGCTGCCTTCCTCCTGCAGTGACTCTGCTGATGGCTTCCACCTCAGCCTAGGAAAATCACGCTCGCTGAGCTCACTGCACCTGCTTCTGCTCCCTCCAGGACCCTCCTGGGCCACTTTCCCACCTGGGCATCATGGTGGCACAGGGAGAGACGAGGCCCAGCTGGTGGAGAGGGCTGTAAGCCCTCTCCTGCAGCTCTGTGCCCTGCAAATTCAGGAGAAGCTGAGATCATCTCATTGCCGTGACCACCTGGGCTCTGCTGGGCAAGGGGCCGTGCATCGGCAGGTGCCTATCTGCCCGTACGGGCATCGTTTAAGACTCCGTCTCCGCAGCTTGGCCAAGCATCATGTGGTTGATACAAGTGGCTGTGTGATCTTCCGCTGCCCTCTCTACACTTCCCACTAGCTCTGTCTTTTTTTTATGCAAGGAGAGACAAAGTTGGCTGCCGGCCCAGATTTGCAGCTGGTGTCTCTAGAAGAAAGCTTACAGAGGGGGAAAAAAAAAAACCAAACCCACACAAACCAATAAACAAAATAACCCAAATTCCATGCTGAATCCGCAGAGTGTGCAGTTGGCATCATTCAGCCGTATAAGACACTGGAGACTGAGAAGGCGATTAAGTCTATAACTGCTTTCTCCTGTGGTGGGGAGAGTAGCAGTAGTCACTCTAGTGGTGTCCAATAAACTGAGAATTCCAGGTGGGAACAATGCTTTTAGTTACACGGCTCTGGTATGCAGTGCAGGAGTTAGTTAGAGCCTGAAAAAGGTGGAAGAAAATAGGACTTTGCTGATGATGGCTTACAGGGAATACACCATGCCACTGCCAGAAAATACCTCCACTGCCAGAAATAAATAACTCTTTTTAAAAAAAAAAAAAAATTCAAAAAAAGCAGCTTGTTTTCCCACCTGGATTGTGTACAAAACAGCAGAGCACAGAACGTACAGAAAGTGTGATTCTGCAAGGAGGAGAATACACCTTTTCTACCATTCAGCATTGCACTTGGGTAATATGACTGGACTTGCAAATGTTGTTTTGCAACAAAGGCAGTGATGGGCCAGCAAATTGTTTCAGACAAGTGCCTTCCACAGAGGCTGAGCAACCCCTTTCAGGGTTGCTTTTGAGGAACTTTGGGTGGAATGTCCTGTGCAGTGAGCAGAAAAGTGCCCTCCAGCCACCTACCCCAGTGCTTCTGCTTGGTGGACGGGGGTTATTTGGAGAATTCAACTGTGTGGCATTAAGCTGGACAAGACTCTGCCCTGAATCTCTGGAAAGGTCTGGTTCCCCATTCTTACAGTTAGCTGAGTTTGCAAAACTGTTAAATGTTCAGTTTTTAAATTGTTTAACCAGTCTTTCTGAGAAACATGTTGGTCTTCCAGCCATCACTCTTCGGTGAGGTAAGATCTCATGGCTACCAGCTGCATCACAATACTGCTCTGCACTGCTAGGACTTGAACAGATTTGAATACACGTGGGCAAGAACCCAATTCATACCAACAAACCTTTGCCCAACCATAGGGTCTTGCTTAAACATTAGGCTGCAGGACTGGGACCTATGAAAAACCATCCTCATACCTTCAGGAGCTTTCTTGCATAGTGACACCTAACAAAATTTCTCAGCTATCACACACCAACCAGAATGTTCAGCAAGGTTTTGTGTAAGTGCTTTTTTCCTCTTTTTTGCATTCGCATGATATGATTTCTAAGTTAGTTGATCAAACAGTTGATGAGCAAACAACAGAGCAAAGTAATTTGATAAGTCTTAAAAAAACGAGTGTGTCAAAGAGGAAGATAGTTTAGATTTGGTGCAGAAAAGCATGGTCTAGACATGACTTGATTTAACTCACAAGGAGTTTCATTGATTTAAAAGCAAAAGAGTATGAAGAGACTGTGATCTTACCCCACACTGTAATAAAGCTTAAACAGAACCATTCTAAGGAATAACTAATAGAAATTACAGATAACAGCCCATCTCTTTGCATTTATGCTACATTCATTCCAATGGTCCCAGTTCCTGTTTTGTCATTTTCAATTGTCTTGGGGCAGGAGACAAGTCTTTATGCTTGGCTGTAAAGCACTAACCATGCATCTCATACAAAATAAATTAAAAAATGAATCATGATAGGCATTCCAGGATATTAATTAAATCAGCACACACCTACTGCATCAATAATCACTCTTACTGAATATCCTTGGGTGACTGAAGATCTTCCCAGCAGGGAAGAAGAAAAAGAAATAACAGATCTTCAGAAGTGGAAGGAAGCACCATCCAGATAATCACATAAGCACATGTACGACTTAAAGCCCTGGTATCTTACCAGCGGAAAATAACCCTTTAAATGTTACAGTAAAAACAGGATATGACAATTCTGGACACAGGTCCTGCATAATATGGCAGTTTTGTTGAGATCTTCTGAAATCAAGATCATGATGGCATGTGGTACACATCCAAAAATATATTTCCTAGGAGTAGTATATGACACTTGTACCATTGTTAAAGCACAATCTATGAAATTACATCTGTGTTTTCTAAGGTGGGATGTTGACGGTATTCAGGAGATGAGGCCTGTGATGGCTGCTATGAAATCAGACAGGATCTCAGCTCCCAAGCACCAGCTAGGAACTATTCAGTAATCTGGGAGCCCCAGCACACGGGATGTCCATCAGCAGACAGTCAAGGTACTCATGTGGGGAGGATGAATTTAAAGTACCTAAAGATCTCACTGCTCCCCAGGTACTTGGAGATGGGAGAAAACCACTCAAATCACTTTCAAAGCCATGGAGAAGCTCTTTGTCCTGTTCTTGATTTGATTTCCCTCTCTTCCCCCCATGACAGCTTTACTGTGTGTAGACTTACTGAGGGACACAGAAGCCTTTGGAAAACTTCTGTAGATTTTCAGAAACACTGATGTACAGCTAATTTATTGGAAGCTTGTATGTGTAAGAGTTCTTCTCATTTCTGTACCCCACAGAGGAGCACCATTGCTTGCCTCCTGCTGAGATGCCTATCACAGGCTGGCTCAGGCAATTGCTGTTTACCACAGTGTGAGAATGAAACAGACTCACAAGGAGTATTAAAACATAGATCTTGTCAGACAAACATGATTATCCCTTTCAGTAATCACTACAGAATTAGTGGATGAAGGGAATGGAACACTGTAATAATTCCTGATTTCAATTTCAAGAAACCTTACTTGTAAAATTAATTCAAATTGACTTGGAGTGGAAGTGGGAAGCTGCAGTTAAAGATGATTGACAGGTCTTATTGAGATGAAGGGAAGGGCATAAGGATCACTGCAGAGATAACACGAGTTTTTCAGAGACAGAAAAAAAAAAAGTTACATGCCCAAGTCTCACTAAATGCCACAGGGAATTACGGATCTCTCCCCTGTGTGCCTTTGAAAATCGCTCTCATATGTTTTATTTGCCATCTTCTCTAATTATGTAAGATAAAGTAAAAGTGGGATGTTCAGAAAATTCAGTTTAAAAAAAAAAATTAAAAGAAAGACTCATGAGTAATTAGAAACATAGAGAAGGTTAAAATGTGATCGAACTTTTGAAGAAAGTGGTCTGGTTAGAAATAATTCAAAATCTGTGCTGTGTATTTCCAGAGGGATGAAGTAACCGGGAGAAAGAGATGTTAAAAAAAAAAAAAAAAAGAAAGAAAAGTGGAATAAATTTGCAAAATAGGGAGGCAGTAAAAAAGAGTGTGCAGTAATGAATTCAATATATGGAAACATCCCATCACAGTGCAGGAAGAGAATAACCTCTTTTTTCTACCTCTGTCTTTCCATTACTGACCAAAACTAGAATATGTGCATTTGCGGGTATCCCTTTCCCGAAAATGTACTGAACAGTTGGAAGAAGTTCAAGGACAGCAGCAAGACATGTGTGAAAAGACAGACCTACACCTGCCAGGGAAGTTCCAAGCAATTATTCACATAAATTTAGTGACTGTAGTCACAAAAATAGAAGCCAAGTCTACTTTCTCTCCAGGGACCAAGAGGGCGCTGCTTGATTTTTCCATGAGGACATTCCGGACTAGCATCATAAAACCTGTGAAAGAACAACGTTTTTTTCCCAAAGCTAAAAGTTCCCTTTTTCCCAAAGGCTTAGTTTTGACAGATGGTGAAACCAAGGTTTCCCTGGGGGAAGGGTTTGCAAGGGCTCTCCGTCCCTCCCTGTCCAGAGATGGAAGCACCACATGCCGCGTCCTGGAGGGGCTGGGACTTCTAATCCTTTGGGATGCCTCCAAATCCACAGTGGCATGGGGGACTATTTTTAACCATTAAGCTCATTTCGCCACTGTATGGCAGGTGTTCAATCACTCAGCAGTCATCTCCACTGTTGATGTCAGAAGCTTACTAATGTAATTTAAATCAAGGGCAGGTATAAATCAGAACAATTCAGGGCCAGGGTGCCAGTTACTGTTTTGTGCTGCATTGAATCTAATGCCACCTTCGACAGAAAAATGACACCACATGAAACGCACAATTCACCTAAATGGGAAGAGAAACAGGAAAAAAGTTTTTTAGGGTCATTGATTGATGGTTTCCACACTTCATCCTAGGACAAACTAGCAATCTAGTAGGGATGAGAAATATTCCATCAGGTGTTGCCCACTGTCAAAATTGACATTTACTATGTACAGTATACATTTATGAAGAAAACAGACTTTCAGAAATTTATCATGAGGAATCTAAGCTTTGGGCACATTATGAATTGATCCATATTAAATTAATGAATTGGATGCATGGTAAGCAGAGAGTAGAAAAAGTGATATTTATATATATAAAGTATTTCAGCATTAAATGTCGCTTTGGAATCTGGAAAGATTATTTATTGCCTGTTTGTGATCTCCCATCCTTTTATGTTACTTTAATTTACTACTTGTTACCGGTACTAATCAGTTCTGGGGTGACTTCTTGCTAAAAATTGCACTGCATTGTAATTGAAACACTTAACATGCTCAATACTAGAGCTTCATCTAATATGGGTATGAAAGATTATATGATCTAGGATCTCAGCACTAATCCCATCAAGCTGTTTCTACATTCCCAGTTTCTGTATATAAAGGAACATAAAGTAACGTGAAGAAATATAGGAATTTTAAAAGGCAATACAACACAGACACACAGAAATTCCCACTACCTCCATCTGGCCTATTATTGTTTTTCACAATCCCTTTTCCTTTCTTATTATCTGAGGAGAAGAGATGGCTCAGCAAGAAGAGGGAGAGTCCTTAGGGGAGAAGAGAACTGTCAAATATTTATTCTCTTGTATCCTTCACTAACTGCAGTGATTCCATTTGTGCTTTTGCCCAATGTGTCTTACACAACCTAGTGCCTGCGGCTGAGGAGTGCCAGGGTGCCAGGCTCCAAACAGATGGGAGCACAGTCGGTGCCGAGTTTCTCTTCTGGGCACCATTTGTACTGTGTTTTCTCAGCACCCCATTTCACACTGCCACGAGCCCAGTTTCAAAGAAGGAACAATGCGCTAGAGCAGCAGGTACCGCCACCTCCTGCTGTGGATCTGCACGTACGGACACCAGGATTTGGTCCCACGGGACAGCTGTTTTCTGTGCAAACAGCTGTGATCCAGCCGAATAAAACAATAATCCCAATTCAGGTACAGCGATGCAGGGTGTACCTATGTGAAGGCAAGTACCCACTACAGCAGCCTGCAATAAGTAGTGTGTCCCCATGAGTGGATGTACCGCGGGAGTAGTAGCTCTTACGTGCACCGGCCTCACGCAGCCCAGCACCACCACATCCGAGCCGGGATGACGGATTTGGCCGCAGTACCAACACACGGCAGGTGCGGGTGGCAATCTGCACGCTGACAGCACCAGCGGCTCATTTATCACTAACGTCTTTGCATCTCCCTTCATTGGATGCCTGGACGGTGCTAAAGGTATCGGGTGCCTGACAGTCTGAAAGAGAGCACGGGCTGTAGGGTGACGTGACTTCGCCTTCCACCTCGTGCTTTATGATGTCTTCTTGCCAGCAGTGCTGAAGGTTATTCAAACCAGTAACATTCCCAGTGCGCTCAGCTTCCCGCACCACTTTCCGGTGTGAAGACTACAGCAGTCCCTTCTGAATATGTGTCTTTGAGCAAGAAACAGATACGCTCTTAAATAAAAGCGGTTGTATAAATGTCCATAGTAACAACGGAAAAGAGGGGGGTAGAGTGGAAAATATGAAATGGGTTGAAAATTAATTCTAGGTAACAGATCCTGGAAAAAAAGAAACTACTTGATGGTCTGTTATACATAAGCTGAAATAATGTGTAAATGCTATTTTTAGGGTGAGCCATACCAGTGGTGTGATCCTGCAAAAAGCTAAAGGTTTCTTGAGAATTTCTGAGCATCCCAAAGAGCTTCATTCGGGACATGAGTCACTCATAGAGGGAACCCAAAGTTGCCCTCTCGTTACCAAGTATACTAAATTGGGTTTTCCACCTCCAGCAGGAAGTATATTTTTGAATATCATTACTTGAACAAAGGCAGCATTAGCAAGTCAAATGATTTCGCATAAGGACTTCTTTTTCAAAGGCAGCCACAAAATGATGTTCTTTATATAACTTAACATTTTTTTAATTTGATCAAAGTGAATCAAAGTGAATTCTAAAATTGTATTTCAGAATTAATTTCAATTATTTTAAGACTTGTACATTTTTGTTAATGGAGGAAGGGCTCAGAAATATTCCTTCAGCAATAGACTAATTAGTTCACCATGTGAATGTGATCTTTGTTCACACATTTTAAAGGTGTAAACATCATTGTATGGCAGAACTGCTTCTCTGTTCCCCGTCTGTTCAGTTAGAACAATAAAGTTTATAAAAATTGATGCACATAACATCTATTATTAGGTCTTAAAATTAACTTTTATGGTGAATAAACATGGGCAATGATAACAGTATTTTTGCAGCAAATTCTGATACGTTAGTGCTGTGAAATATTAGCTGAATTGAGAGACTACTTGCGAAGGAAGACTTGTTTTATTTTTGTCAGCTCCAAATCTTTAAACATAATCTGGAAATAGCATTCTATATTGCTGAAAATGTTAAATATTAAGAATTAAGCTTGGCTGAAAAGCATAAAGGGATATGTATTCCATGTTGAATTCCCAATAGGACCATGATTTAAGGGATTGTGTTGATTTAGAAAAAAATTCTGAAAAAGAAATCATTCAATTTTTTGTAAGAATTACTTTCCTTCCAGAAATATGCTTCATTCATTCAACATACGCATTCATGTCATAGTACTTCTTTGTATTTAAACATATTTTTAATTTTTTAATATATTTTATCAAAGCAATTATGAATTGCAATTTATAATAGCAACTGCTGACTAAAACCTACTTGGTCTTTAATGACACTAAATCAAATTTGCACCCATTGCACCCTTTTTTAAAGAGGGTGGAAAGGAGGACCCTGGGAACTACCAACCTCTCAGCCTCACCTCTGTGCCTGGGAAGATCGTAGAACAGATCCTCCTAGAAGCTTTGCTAAGGCACATGGACTGGGAGGTCATTCAAGACAACCAGCATGGCTTCACCAAGGGCAAGTCCTGCCTGACCAACCTAATCGTCTTCTATGATGTAGTGACCACATAAGTGGACAGTGGAAGAGGTACCGATGTTGTATATATGGACTTCTGTAAGGCCTTTGACATGATACCCCCCAACATCCTTCTCTTTAAATTGGAGAGAGATGAATTTGATGGGTGACTGTTTGGTGGATGAGGAATTGGTTGGGTGGTCACATTCAGAGAGTAGTGGTCAATAGCTCCATGTCCAGATGGAGATCAGTGACAAGTGGTGTCCCTCAGGGGTCCGTACTGAGACCAGTACTCTTTAATACCTTCATCAATGACATAAACAGTGGGATCGAGTGCACCCTCAGAAAGTTTGCAGATGACACCAAGTGGTGCGGTTCACACACATGAGGGACAAGATGTCATCCAGAGGGACCTGGGCAAGCTCAAGGAATGGGCCCGTGTGAACCTTATGAGATTCCGTAAGGCCAAGTACAGGGTCCCGCACCTAGGTAGGTGCAACCTCCAGTATCAATACAGGCTGGGCGATGAAGGGATTGAGAACAGCCCTGCCAAGAAGGACTTGGGGTACTGGTGGATGAAAAGCTGGACATGAGCCGGCAATGTGCGCTCGCAGCCCAGAAGGCCAACCGTATCCTGGGCTGCATCAAGACAAGCGTGGCCAGCAAGTCGAGGGAGGTGATTCTGCCCCTCTGCTCTGCTCTGGTGAGACCCCACCTGGAGTCCTGCATCCAGCTCTGGAGCCCTCAGCACAGGAAAGACATGGACCTGTTGGAGTGGTTCCAGAGGAGGGCCACCAAAATGATCAGAGGGATGGAACACCTCTCCTATGAGCACAAGCTGAGAGAGCTGGTGGTGTTCACCCTGGAGAAGAGAAGGCTCCAGGGAGACCTTATTGCAGCCTTCCAGTACTTAAAGGCGGCCTATAAGAAAGATGAGAACAGACTTTTTAGCAGGGCCTGTTGCGATAGGACAAAGGATAATGGTTTTAAACTGAAAGAGGGTAGGTTTAGACTAGATATAAGGAAAGAATTTTTCCCAATGAGGGTGGTGAAATACCGGTACATGTTGCCCAGAGAGGTGGTAGATGCACCATCCCTGGAAACGTTCAAGGTTGGGTTGGATGGGGCTCGAGCAACCTGATCTAGCTGAAGATGTCCCTGCTTGCTACAGGGGTGTTGGACTAGATGGCCTTTAAAGGTCCCTTCCCACACAAGGATTCCATGATTATGTGATTCTATGATTGTATTGCAGGTAGAGGAGTGTCTGCCTGAGGAATCAGTCACTCCAGCAAGACTCATGTTTGCAGGGGTATTGGACTAGACGACCTTAAAAGGTCCCTTCCAACCCAAAGTATTCTATGATTCTATGATAAATGTCAAAATTATAACTGTAAAACATGACCCTATAAAACATTAAATTAATATAAAAATCATGATTGAAATATTGAAAGAAAAATACAAACTTTATTATTTACATTCCTTTTTTAATTTAATATTGACAAATGTCAGTATTTTGATCTTTCCTTTCTGGAAAAACGTTATGTTTTAAAATCATAAATCTCATATGGAATGGAATTCTAATGTACCGACCACCTCCACTGAAGACCAATAAAAGGCACAGATTCCCATGGTAGACTATTCCTGTGTGTAACAATGTGAATAGCTGGAAAGAAGAGGAACAGAAGACTGAAATGGAAAAAGAAAAAGCAGCTATCATAGAAAAGTGTCATGGTTTAGCCCCAGTCAGCAATTAAGCACCACGCAGCCGCTTGCTCACTCCCCGCCTTTAGCCACAACTAAAATGCCAGTGTGTTATCAACATCATTCTCATATCAACTCCAAAGCACAGCACTATGACAGCTATCGGGAAGAAAAAAAAAAAACAAAACAGCTTCATCCCAGCCGAAACCAGGACAGTAAGAAAAACAGAAGACAAAGGGAAACGATCAAATCCCCAACTCTTACCCCTTTCTGCTTCTAATACACAATCCTCTTGTAACACCTGGGAATTTCCTACCAACGTCATCCCGTCATCCATCTAACTGCCCGTAACGTCTTCTGTTCCACCAAGTGTCTCAGCTTTCTTTCTCCCTAATTACAGGCTGAAATCTGAAAACTTTAAATTAATAACCATATAGATAGGGTTGGAGCTGTAGCTGAGTGAACTAGATGAAAAGTGTGATGGGAATTAGAGAATATGACTGAAGGATTCACAGGAGTCGTTGTTTTCTCCCACTTCCTCTCTGACTGTAACAGATCCCAATTTTTCATTCTGAAAGGGGGAAGACAGTGTACACTGTGCAATTCCAAAACCAAAACACTTCATCTTAAGATGCTGGCATGGTAACAGCACAGTAGTTTAAAGTAGTTTAAAGTTTTAAGTAACAGCAATGTAGTTTATACACCACATCACTCACATGCCTCATGAACACATGGAAAGATGTTAAGGTTATCATAAATCTTATGCTGCCCATGTATTAAGATATGTATTAAAATGGTATTATGTTCTCCTCAAGAATGACTTAAAAATTCTCTGAGAAATTTTACGTAGTATGTTAAAAGAAAAAAATTTAAAAGCTCATAAAAACCTCTACATATGGACAAATTAAATGGATGGACAGATCAAAAAATTCCCTAAGGCAGGCATTGCCTGGAGTACTGAGAATAACTAGGAAGACAAAACAAATCCCCAAACTCAATGGCAAGGTTTAATGAGGAGGTTCAGGATGCTGTCTGAACCTAAAAGGTATCATCCCAGATGGCAACAGCTTAAACAAAGGTAAAAGAAAACAGGATAAGGTGTGAGAAATGCAATGAAGACAGATTCAAAAGGCTAGAAGAAAACTCAGTGTGAAATTTTCAAAAGGTCTCAATAATAGTTTAACTTTAGACTAAAAAATTGTATCCACTGGAGGTTAGTAAGTCATGGTTAAGTAGTTGGAAATTTCATCAGGTAAAGACTAGGAAGCCAAAGATTAAAGAACAAGAATGTTATTAAAAGAAGGAATGGGTCTTTTGGACCTCAGAGAAAGAAGCAACCAAGGAACCTAAGGGCAGAGCAGAGAAGCCAAATGATTTCACACTGGACTGCATCAGTTCAGACTAGACTTATGCCAGATATACTCTTTCAAGTTAGAAAAATTTTGTCAAAAGGTGACATGTTGGAGCCAATTGATTAATTGAGTAGGAGAGTAACTAGCTCTAGATAAGTTAAAAAAAAAAAGTGAACGAAGTCACTGGGCTGTTACCAAAATTATCCAGTCTTTTCTTAACGTGGTCTGTTAGAAGGCTGAAAAGTAATAACAGGCATTAGGAATAGCCCTGGAAATTACACCACCAGAAGTCCCCTTTACTTCAGCTAAACAGTTAAAATTACCACCAGATGTAAAACATCTCTTCTGACACAGCTGTCCAGCTCCTGCTATAGAATATATATGGGGATGAACCCTTCTAAATGTATGTGTATGTTTGTGTGTGTGCACAGTAATAATTTCAAGTCTGTAAGAACCCAGCAGCTCTCTTGCAAACTCCAGTGGTCCTTACCCATTCCAGCTATGGCTGTCTGAACCACAGTCATCTTCTTGGTGGTGGTGTAATGAGAAAGGTATTGATTTTCCAAACTATATGTTTGTTTTAGAGAGTTGACTATTCATAGAATACTTCTCATTTATAAACGTGGTGCACTCTACTGTGATACTTTAAATCTTCTATTTTTAAGCTGATTTTTGTGAACTTGTCAAATTGGAACTGCTCTGATAATAAAACTACTCAGTTTTTTAGTTCATTCCCTTCTGCTTCTTAGTGTAAGTCTCCTCCTCTTTGGAGAGTGTGCATGGTGGTTCCAATTAAATGGCACTACCCTAAATATTTTTCACCCCCTCTTGATACATGTTTTTGTTTTGTTCTTTTTCAGCAGCGTAGTATGAAAACATTAAACAAAGAGTAACAATTTGCTTGATTCTATTTTTAAAAAAGAGAGGAGATAAGGATAGCCAAGAAAATCTACCAGATGGTTCTTTTAATAAATACATTAAAGTCTCTTTTATTTTTCTCCAATTTTAGTGACTAACATAACAGAAACTTTCAGACCATCAAACCAGTTTTCACAATCTGCCAAAAGTTTGCATTTCACAGAAATAATCCTGACAAGCACTAATAGATGAACGTTGTTGGTGCAATAATAAAATGGTATAAGGCATATTTACACCATCCTTACACACAGAACACTGTACACACAAAAAAAATCACAGATCCGGAACAAAATAAATTCAATCCTTTAGACGTTTTATGTTTATAGGCTTGGTATCAAACAAATAATTCTCCAAGTAACAGACAACCTCTTGTTCTTGTGTGATTTATTTGTAACATTGTGCTCATGCAAAATAGGTATTTGCTTTATTGCATTAACATTGAAAGAACATTGGGAATTAGTTCTGAAACCAGTTCAATCGAATTTTAAACCCTGTTTTTCTTCATCCATAGCAAGTCTGAGTCATTTTTATTGGTGACATAAAATGAGGCGTTGACTGATGATCGAGATTTTTATTTGGTAAGTTCCAAAACGATAATGAAGCTCAACTGACTACAGTCTGAAAACCATCTTTCCTGACCATGCACATTTTTCTTTGCTATTATGAGGTGGTTTAGATGAGATGTCTTTTGTATTTTTGAAGTTTCTATCTTTTCATACATATTTTTAAAGAAACCATGTACTATCCAGCATCCACTGTTCACAGAAAGAAATAAGCAGCAGTAATAGCTCTGGTGGCAGAGTTGGCCAGGAGGAGGACATCAGTAAGTTAATGGCAACTTAACAAACATCAAATGCCCCAGAGATAGGTCATGAAAGAGTTGATCACTATAACCCATATTTCTGTAAGAGTTCAGACTGCCAGGGACGTTTGCGCTCTGGAAAGTAATCTGGAATGTGGATTTTTTTAAAATCTTGGATACATTTTCTCATCTCTTCCTCAACACTCAGCTTCTCGCATACCTTCTTTTTGGAAAGATTTGTTTCTCTGGACTTGCTAATGAGAGTTTGAAAGAGTTCACTGTTCCTGCGTTTGTCTGGTGGTGGCATCCACTGCACCGGGGCCTTCTTAGATGGACGATCCAAAGTCAGAGTATTTGGCTGGCGGGCTGTGGATGGCTGAGTGCTGGTGGCATTTTCTTGAGGCGTACTCGCTTCTGAGTGGCTGTCACAGCTCGAGGTGGACAACTCATTACAGGAAGTCCCACTTTCGCTGCCCTTGTCCAAGACTTTGTCATGCTTCCTTTCTTCACGGTCTTGTTTGGGAGAAACTGTTCGCTGGGGGGGTCCTAATACAAGGCAGGAAAGGAGAAGTATTAAACAAGCACTGTTTTACACAGAAAACCGATCAGCTACCATTTAGAAAAACAGGACTCAGAGTCTCGGCTGGCATAAATTGTTGGTGTTTCCTTTCAGCTGAAAGAACTATACCAGACTGGCACACCGTTTGAAGGTCTGGTCCTACGGTTGTCAAAATTCTCACTCCTGAAATGTTTACAGCAAGAATAACTTCACTGCCTGCCTAAGAATCCAGGTAATGGCATGTGCATAATGCTCACAGATTATCTGCACTGGAAATCCCTGCAGGCAAACTTAAATGAGCTAGTTTGCTCATTATAGCCCAAGAAGTTTTTTATGAGAAACTAGATTTTGTAGTATTAGGAAATACAATTTGCAAAGTCTTTGCTTAAATAAAAATATTCCAAGGGCTTTGATTTTTTTTGGGGGGAAGCTCTAACTCAACTTCCCAGGACAGTCTACTGATTTTATGCTCTGCAGATGTCAACTCTGCAGAAGCCCTGGACAGAAAAAGAAGTATTAATCTTAGAATAACAGAGAGATTGCTCACTACTGCCAGTCTTTAGGTTTGTTTTTTTTTTTTTTAATCCCATGGTGATTTCACCGCACTTCTTACTGTCAGTTATTATCCCAGACTTGCTTCAGTGCAAGCTCAGAATTCAGTTGTACACCTTTTACTGCACAAGATGGCAGGGAAAAGAAGGTTTTGAAGTTATCAGTAAAGAGGCACTCTGCAACGGCAGGGAGAGCAGGCTGATGGGCTATCACCAGGGACTGCTGCGC
>NW_010515319.1:69173-78549 GCF_000687285.1 Phaethon lepturus | reverse complement strand
CAGGAACTGCTCTGCGCTTCACACATCTGAAAATCTGATCTAGGCTGCTATTCTCTCCAGATGTCACTTTTGCTTTGAAGTTTTAAGCAGAATATGAATGTGAGAATTAGGTGGTAGCTGCTAAATGTGTACAAGCATTTTCATTTCTGAAGCCTTATTTCAAAACTCCAGCTGGGAAATGAAATGATGCTATGCTGACATCATACAAATGTCACAATCTTAATTTAGGACACTATCTAAAGCTGACAGAAATATCTACAGAGTTCAAGAGGCATTGGATCAAACCAAAGGGAAAATTTTTAAAGATGTTTAAACACCTACATGAAAATGAAGAGTGGGATTTCAGTGGCAGTTGTGTCCCCGCTACAAATCAAGAAAGAGTCCGAAGAGTTTAGGTATCTAAAATGTCTTACAAAAACTAGATTATCCTTACAGTTTACCAAACACCACCAGCATCAGTTAACTGCCTTTGCCAGTACCAAAACTTGGGGTATGACAGCTCAACTTTGAGTTACTGGGACAGATTTTCAAGGAGATTTTTGAGCCACTTAGTATCCTGTTTTTCAGAATTACAAGCTAGAAATATAATTACAATTGTAAAGAATGCAGGAGCGATATGAACACTCTAGTGTCTTTTCAACAGTGCAGTTCTATGATTCAAAGGAATCTAAGAGGGTTGCAATATTTCATATGAGACACAGAGGAAAACAAAACAAAGCAAAACACAAAAGCAAATAAATAGTAATCTAATAATAGCAGCACTCAACAACCTGCTTTGCTTTTGTTTTAGC
Source organism: Phaethon lepturus (assembly GCF_000687285.1). Lineage (NCBI taxonomy): Eukaryota > Metazoa > Chordata > Aves > Phaethontiformes > Phaethontidae > Phaethon > Phaethon lepturus. The sequence continues at coordinate 77,758 of NW_010515319.1, read as the reverse complement.
CAGCATCCCGGGGCAGTGTGTCACATTTCTGTGGTCCACCTAGAGAAACCTATGAATAATCAAGATCCAAAGATGAGAGACAACTATCCATCAGGGCTTGTACTTACATTATTCAGAGTGAAAATCACAAGGGATTTTCTACTTCATTATATTCAGCCCAAATATTTAGCGCATGGATGCAGTGATTTCCCCCCTCTTTCTCTTCCAGAAGTATGTTCACCTTCTTAAATAGATTTACATGCCTTCCTTTTATTGTTGTATTTGGCATTTCTTTTCATACCTCAAAATCATTGTATCATTATGCTAAACCTAGACTGTTAGCTGGCAAAATGGAATTACTCTAGCTTTGCAGCATGCGATTATAAAACCAAGTAGTTAATCAGATAGTGATTTCAGTCTTGCTACTCTGATTTTCAATAGGATGATTAACATCAATATCTAATCTAGTTTACAATCTTAGCTTCTTCAAATGTAACAACACACTCTATGACTAAGAAACTAAAGTTTTCTGCTAGCAACACCCTCTAGTCTTCAACTCTGTCTTTCCTGCCCAGTTTTTTTCTGTAACTTCATAAATCAAGATGATATTTCTAGTTGGTCTCTTTATACTTACTTCTTTATTGGTAATCCTTGCTTCTCAAGGGCTCAAACCTGCAGTGTACTAAGGACCTATTTCAAAAAAACACCGAAATTCACCTTCAAGAATATAAAAAATTCCATTTCCTGCTACAAGACTATTCAAGATCCTGACAATAGGCAGGTATTTAAATGCTTTTTTGGATCAGAGCCCTGAGGTTCAGTGCCTTACAGCACTGAGCTCTGTATGCTTCACTGAATCACCTAAATTCACAATGACTTTAATCCAAACACAGGTTTCTCCCACACCTCTCCTTTTAAAAATTAACAAATCCTCCCCCACAAAAAATTCTTTATATGCTCCTGCACTTCTCTCTCAACAGAGTGTTATTAACAGAAGCAACAGTTCTGCTGGAGGAGAGGTTTTCTCACAATATTTTCTGCCTGCTGAAACCCAAAAGAATTTATAAATACATACGAAAGAATCCTCAAAAGATATTTGTTTAATTTTTTTTCTATCTTATCAGATAAATTTAGCTACATCTCTAATTTGGAAAACATCTCCTTATCACCCTGTATGCTAGCACCCTCATTTGTGTCTGGTATTGTGTGATGGGATGCTGTCTCCACTGTACCTTCTCAGTCCTTCCAGAATAACACCAAAGACATTTAAATAGCTCAGTCTACCTGAAACCACTTATTTCCAGGAGTGCAGGACAGTTCTTAAAAACTCGGAGAAAATATATTTGCTCCACTGTGCACATCACACAAAAGAATTTCACTAACTTACAATCTAGTACTCCTGCTCCTGCCTTTTCTAGGATCTCCCACCTGCTGCTGGTTCTCCAACTTCTCCTCCAAGCAGTTCCAGTAGACACTGCACTTCCCACTTCTTTTTCCTTTATTGCTCTTAAATGGCTACATTTCTCATAGTCTAGTAGACTTGAGAGAATATGTCAAACTCAGGAAGGCATATTGCATTTACTTTGACTATTTATTCCTCATCTATGGTGCTCTCTGCACACATTTTAGCCACCATTTCCTGGCAGAACTGACTGATAAAAGAATCACTTTCAAACAATTACTACAAAATATTAGTGGAAAGTAAACTACAAACTTATAAACCTAATTGTCTGCAAAGAAAATCTGCTTCTACCAGTTACAACAATCAAAACAGGAACGAGAAGAAGTTGCCTCTGACTTCCTTGTCGAACAATAACTGGGCAATAGAGCTCCAGTCATGAACAGAACATGACAAATACCACAGAAAACTTGGCCAATAACTATCGGTTATTGGCCAAAACTGGTCAATAACCGTTGGTTGAAAATTATAGCCATCTACTTCTGGAAGTCAAATAAACCTTCCATAGGTCTAAATTGCTTGTAGACATCCATAAAGTGCAATCTGAATAACTATTTGAAGATTTCTTTAGCTCTGTCTGCTGCAACAGAGAAAAATACCACACTGGAATCATTAAAAGAATAAAATAATTATATTCTGCTTATCTATATTTCAGTTTTTGTATACACTAATTTTCTTAAATATTAATACAACAGGCTTAAAAAAAAAGGAAACCATATTCAAATCCAATTAACCTGACTGCTCCATTCTCCTCTGTAGGTCAAACGCTCAGTTTATTGTATGTGCTGTGGCAGATGCAGGAATTAACTTCTTCCTCACTGAGCTACTTTATTCCTATAGTGTCTCAAAGATCATTTGTTTGTTATAAATCAGTTTCTTTTTACTGCAGAATGTAAAAGAAGTTGTGAACATATGCATAGATTGCTGAGGTTAGCTATTTTAATAACAACTACATTGACAGGAAGCACGAAAATCTTAGCCCTGGAGTACAACAGTTACAGCTGGATGTAAGACATATAGATAAGAGTTGAAGCTGTTATAAAAAAAGTCATTTGGAAAGAAAACATAACCAACACTTTAAATGTGTTCAGTATGCAGTGCTTCAGTCAGGAAGAGTGCAATCTGTTAAAGAGATGCTATCTTTTACTGATGGTCCAGGAAATAGACATGAAAAAAGTGAAATTATTTGAGTTTTATCAATCCCTTTGCCAACACTATAAAATTAAGCCTATTTGTTGACTTAAATAGAAAACTAAACCAATTTAAAAACCCCAACCGAACAAACCCAAAATCTTCAGGTTTTCTATGACGTAATTTTAGTGAAAACAAAGTTCTTGGGGGTTCGTTATCTTCATCATTTTCTGTTGCTTAAAATGTACTTTAAAAAAACCTGAATGGTTCTGCTAGATATAGTTTCCTGAATTAATCAAATAATCCAGTTAAGGGTTCCTTTGAGCTGATATAAACAGAACTAACTCTTGCATAAGCCAACAATTTTTAGTGAATAGATTTGTTGAGAGCGCATCTTAAAAACATTGCAGCAAAATTGTTAATAAAATTATGATGTAAAAAAAATTTCATGTTTTTAACTGATTTCATAAAAATGAAAACAGGAGGGCAACGGGGCTTTAAACTTTGGAAGTTTAAACTTTAGATTATATTGGAAGGCTCAGAAACATAATACCAAAAAGAACAAAAGTTATTTTTATTTGTACCTGTAAAAGAAATTCTATCTAATCCAACAATACTATTTGCAGTTTGATTCATAATTTTAGCATGTTTGAGAATATTGGCAGTACGTGATTCACACATGATTTTGCAGCTTTTTTCACATTGCTTTGCATAGGGAAAAAATCTTTATTTTTATAGGCTACAGAGGACCTTCAGTCTAGTACACAGCTATGTTAAATCCCTGAATGAACTTTTTTATTACCTACTATCTCAAAATTACATTATATTCAGAATGAATATAAGATGAATCCTATTGTGGTTTATGATTTAATCTTAAAAATCTAACTGAAATTAACTATAATTAATTACAATGGTAGAAAAAAAAATCATCAAATCTCACATTATGATAGACGTATCCGCCTTAAATACCTGTTTTTTCACCAACATTCAAAGTATTACACTACACTGAATGCTTAGAAAGAAGTCACCTGTGAAATCTGATGACAGGTTATGGTTACTGTGGGAACATTTTCATTACCAGACTTTTCAGTATTTAATATCACACTTCAATGGTAAATGATTATGTTTTATGTCTAATTTCACTTTGATTTTATTTTTTAAAAAGATTATTTTTAAGAGCTATAAAAGGACAGCTCTAAACCCCTGATATTTTCTATGGTATATTAATGATATTTCCAGTTTTAGAAGAAAATCCTGTTCTTAGAGCCCAGCTCAACACAATTTTTACGCAACACAATTTACGCCCTGAGACCAGCAAGGTATTCACCTTGCCTCCTACAACTAGAGCTGCAGGTTAAAACTAGTTTTATGGCAGATAAATTTACAATGGACTTCCTGACCACTGCACTCTGTTCTCTTTAATGCACTATAAAATCAAGCTTGGATTTAGCAGTGAGAATTTATGTGGGATTTTTAACTCCATACAGTTTCTCAAGGAAATTTTTCTACTTATTTTAGGTATTGTAATTTACATCTAACTTAGTCCTGTTGAGAGACGGGAGAGAGGGAAGGCCATGCCACACATAATTTCTATTTTAAGCATAATATGCAGGCCTACAAAGGAATTAAGCAGTCCTTAGCTGCCCCTCTGTCTATGGATTAATTTTATCCATTATGGTCATCACAAGCAAACAATACTAATACCTAAGTATTAGTTATAGTGAGATATAATGTGAGAAATATCTAATTGCTATTGACAAGCTCTGATCTTGACAGCTTGCACTTGCGGAAAAAATTGAAGAGTTCAGTGTAGAGATTTCAGTGTAACAAAACTTTGTGTGGGAGTCTTTAAACTATGTGGTTTCAAATCACTTTAAGTAAAAAAAAAAAACTTATTCTGTTTCCAATTTGGGTGTCATCTGGTACAAAATTTCAAACCACTTTTTGGATTAACGGCATGATCCAAAGAATGCTTAGTATATAATAGTGAAGTATTTTTCAGAAAGGAGGATTGAAACTCAGCATGTCTCATTTTCTTCCTCCTTTCAGATGAGGGACAAATTGTTATGGATAGCCAAATGTTCACGCTTTCACGTTCTTTGACCCAACTGAGGCTTGGCTTTAGTCTCTGCAAAGTAGAATAACTTCAATAAAATGAAAAGAATGTTCCCTTCACTTTCAGTTACTTCAGGGTAATATACTCATTTGGAAGAAGTGTTAACTTCCCTCAGGCATAAGACGCAATTAGTATCTGGGAGGCTTTGATTTATTAATGTCCTAAACCCTGAACTCTTGGGTAAAAGGCCAGTACTCCTGACATACCAACTTCGGTACTTTGAGCAGAACCTGTATTTTATGTGACCTAAGAAAGCCAAGCAAGCAGGTTTGCAAATAAGAGTGCCACAGAGGGGTCTTGTGACTCTCAACAGGGCTTCCCTGACATGAAGAATAACACTTAGGTTACTCACATTTTATCAAAACAGTTTTGTAAATATTTCTTATGCTCTGGCAAAGCTTCAAATTCGTACCTATGGAGCATGTAAATTGGTTTGGCTTCACAAACAACAAGCTGATTCTGAGCTGAGAGTCTGGCTCCAAAACTGCATTCATTAAAAAAAAAGTTTTAGTCTTAAATGTTGATCCCATTCAAGTCAAAGACAACACACTCTGTGGCCTTAAGTTACAAAAAATTAATTCAAAAATAAAGCCTGTTCATTCTACTGTGAATGCAAAAAAAGATCTTAGAAGGAAAGCAATTTAATGGTGAAAGCAGAAAGGGTGAAAAAATACTGTCTTTTCTTACAGGAAAACAAAGGAAGTTAGAATGATTTCTGTAACTTTCAGTACTTTACTCAGCATGTTTTTACTCACATCCCTGGAAAATTCATCTTTAGGTGAAACCAAGAAAAATTATTGCAGATAATATTTTGGCCCCCAAATATTTGAGCAAGAACATGTGAAAATATTATGTTCTAAAGAAATCCTCATCGTAGACTTAATTATTGTCTTTGCTAGAATATAGAACCAATAATAATGGGGTATTCAACGAGTCATTGTAGAGAAACTAAAGAAATTATGAGAAATTGAAGAAAAATCATGGAGATTAGAAAAGATTAAGGCAAAATATACTCCTTGATTATTCTGAAACATTTTACCACATTCAGAATTTAATAGGAAATGCAAATTTTCCCATAATATTTCCTGTCCTCTACTGCCAAGCCCATGAGGCATCTCATGTGCTTTGATTCCAACACAAAATTTTAAAGTGGGTACTGTACACTGAAGTCTTCTTGGTAATGTTTAGGAACATTAAGATTTTTAGGAGTTTTTGTTTGCTGTTTCATGGATATTTCAATAGGAAGAGTATGTCTGTGATTGCACTCTTGATGAAGCCTTTTATTTAAATCTCCTTACCTGCCATGGAAAGATAAAAAACACTGTGTAAAGAATGCGGCTGAATTGGGCATAGCTCCCACAGCGGAAATTACCCTTTAATAGTGTTAAGCTCGATGGTGTGTGAATGGTTATGTGGTACTTGAAGTGAATGAACCAATTCATCTCTCAGATTAGGACCACATGCCTCCAAGTGATAAGTGCTTTGTCTCAAAAGAAAAAAAAGAACACAACAACATAAAAATATTTTTCTGTCACATTTACTACCACCTGTTGTTAAACTAACTTCTAGAAAGGGTACAGTAGAATGAGGTAAATAAATCAATGAGGAAAATTTCTTTGCCTATTTCCAGTCAGGCTGTATTTTAAATATTAACATTATTCACAACAACAAAAAAAAAGATTAAATGATATATAGAGAGAGAACTATTTTTGTTATTTGGAATGACAGAAGATATACAATAAACGGTCCTGTGCCCAACTTGAATTCATTAGATATTTCACCCTAATCTTGCTTTGAACAAATAACAAAACCATATTCCTTTCATTTGTTACTTTTCCAGCTGGGTTTCATGGTAGGCAAAACAGTACTTCAGTAGGAGTCAGTGAAATTTTGACATAGTTTGTTGCATTCCAGTCAAACCAATGAAAAGTCCACAGCTTTTTATTAAATATATTAATCTCAAAATTTTGAAGTCATTCTGAGAAATGTCTTTTTTTGGCACAGAAGCTGGAAACAGGAAAGACGAGTAATTTTCATATCCAACTACAAACAGAGTCAAATATTGAAGGTGATATTTTTATTTTGTGGAGTTAGAGATGGCTACTGCATTAATGCTCTGCTGGAGATACAAGAAGAAAATGAAATGTTTGGAATACATAAGATACAAGCTGAATCAACATCAAAAGACTGAAAGTCAGGAAACCACCAATACTGTGAATTCCACCCACTGTGTATGGTGCATGACAGATTTTATCCATTCTACGACTATATTGCTAGGTCAATACTTTGCAGCCAAAGATGTTGACCCTCCTGATTATCCTTGAAGAGACCATTGTTTAGCAAAAAGATTGTAAGATCTTCTGAAAAATCCCAAAAGCAAAATTTAAAAAGGTCTATCCTAGATAAAGGAATATTGTAAAGTTATCATCTGGCAAGTTCCCAGCAGACAACACAAAATTCCAGAGTCAACCAGATGCTTCACATTTTGTATGTAAGTTACTTGGAGAAATAGGACTCACTGAAGCAGTGTAGAATCTTCTTCCTGAAGAAAGATCCAGATAAGTTATCACATTTTTAGTGATGGTCATATGCTATATTAATCTTCACTAACAGCAGAGTAATAGCAATAAAATACAAATATGATACTAGTATCAGTAAGACGGAGCTTGATCTAGAGATTGGAGAGTTTTGGCTATTTTAGAATGAAAGCAGTTAAATTAAAATACATTAATGTATTTTCCATGAAGAATGGTTGATTTGTTCTCTGTCCACCCATAGAAATATTTTTCCCTTGCCCAAAATTTGAAAATGTAGGTACTTAAAATAATTTTGATGCTTGAAGGAAATCTCAGAAATGAATGCAGAAATTAATGGTATACATGACCAATAAGAAGAACAACTTTCATAAAAAGCATGCCCCTTCCACAACTTCACTTACTACAGTGAATAGCCCCAACTGCTTGCACTTCAGTAACATCTCAGCAACATCTGGTAGATGTTCTTCTCATTCATTTCCAAACTGTAAAGTACGTTCATGCTCAGCTCTGTATGCTAATATTATTTGCCCTTTTTTGACTGCTTGTGTTTCAGTGGCTATCAGTTAAGAGCTAAAATCTTTTGTTCTGCCCATGAAAAATGCTTATTAGTCTCTTATTAGGTGCAATATTTTCCCTTAAATAAATAGTTAATTGAGATTAAACTCCACCAAATTATCTTCAAATTCTAAATTTGGCATCTGAAAGTTAGTAAGACTTATCTGGAGTGATAGTCTCAATTTACCACAAAAATGAGTCAGGAGAACGATCAGAAGCAGGACATTTGATCATGTTGCTCTTATAAACTCCCTTAAGACTTCAATGCTTCTTTCCCCTAACTGGTGCTGGCAGAAAGTTTACTTAGTTAATGCTGATCACTGGAAGAGAGTTCCTTGACACAGATCCCAGTCTTCCAGCTCCTACTCTAGCCCCTGTAGCTAAAAGCAGAGGTACCTTCTTATTGTTTCAACACCAGGATACTGAGCACTATAGAGAATCTCAGTGTCAAGGATGGAAACGTCTTTAAGTTGCTCTTTCTTAACCATTTTCTTGAAATCACCTCTTACACAGGCTTAAGTTACAAGAAGAAAAAAAAATTAAAAGCCAACAACACACTTGCAAAAACTATAAGGGCAGAAATGACAAAAAAGGACAATCCCTCCACCTTTGCATTGCAGAAACACATCCCAGGTGCGTCTACCTCTCAGGATTCATAGGAAAATCTGTTAATGATTGCTTAACTTGTGGGTTTAGAGGCTCAGTTCTATTTCCTATTCGGTGTCCTCCGACCACATTCAGAGAAAACAGCTGTTGGGCTGGGGAAGGACACCAACTTCTCTATCTTTGTTTACCCCTGATATAGCCC
>NW_010515319.1:0-69142 GCF_000687285.1 Phaethon lepturus | reverse complement strand
CTGCTGAGATTGCCAGATATCATTGTTCTCCTTCCTCACTCCCTTCCCCTTTCTTCTAAGGACATGTTTATTTGTAAGTCAATCAGGAATTTCAGTCTGTTGTCAGCCACATTGCCGGCTCCTGCCTTCTGCTTTGTAAATATTAATATTGTTTGGGCATCTGCTCAAGTGTGAAATAGTCTTTTAGCCACCGGGTCTGTGTTTGGCAGAGCCCTAATCAGAGTTTTAGGCAACGTAAAGCTGAATCTCTTTCCACCCAGATAAGCAACACTCTTCTTTGAACCACTCATATTTCATTTTTCCTAAATTAGTTCTAACTTCTCAGCTGTCAGATGTGGCTCCCTACGTGGTCACATAAATGCTTGTGCCAGAATAAAAGGCACCAGAGGGATGGGAAATAATATTCAAGGGAAGGCACTGCACTTCTCAGTCGTGGCTTACGGCAATTGGAAACATATGTGAAGCAACTACTTGCCTTCTTGTGACATACATACATTAAGTACATTGACTTAACAATGTCCTCACCAAAATATAGTTTACTTTCAATGAAAGTATATATGGAACGTGAAAAATGCCATCTCAAATAAGGTCTACTGGCCAGAAACATATTTCAGTGGGACTTCAGGGATTCAGTCACTTCCAAAATTACTGCTGCTCTCTTTGAAGCTCAAACATGAGTTAAAACAGAGGGAGAGTGATTAACACAGCAATTTCAGGAATCTTTGTTTTGATATTTTCTTTTAAGAAAAGTTCATTCACAGTTAATTGGCAAGAACTCTCTTCTTTGGGGATTGTTGGTGTCCTCAGTCTTAGTTACTTTGTTCTAACAATATGAGCAACAGAAAAAAACCCAAGCAATAAAAAAGGGACAGAACCGATCATCAAACCTTTATGGTTTGCTTCCCCATTCAATTTCAGATACTAAACCAAAGTTTTTTTGTTGACAATTTTTATTTCTGTTTGTCTAGTATCATCTCACATTACTTTGCTTCATCAATTATTTTGTAAATCACTTTGGATAAAATGTGCGATCTTCATTTCTTCCTTCCAGCTCTTTCAATTTTACAGGTTTCTTTCCTACTGGAAAGCAAAATAAATTAATGTTAATGTGAATTTACAGAATGTGTATAAAACATGCTAGCAGAAAGTCAAATACCATGCACTGGCTTTGGCATGAGAAAAAGTCTCACATTAAAGAAATATTTCAGACACCAGCAATCTTGGCAGGCTTACATGACGTTTATGATAGCACTTTAGGCAATAAGCATGTGCAAAACAATGGGAAATGCACTCTTGAATCAAGTCTGCATTTTACTCTTGATTACTGAGAACTAGCAGTGAATTAAATGAACTGGGTAAGAGTCCACAGTGATATTATCCTAAGGGTTCAAGAATTAAGAGGGCAGCAATTCAGAATATAATCAGATATATTTGTATAGGTTTATGCCTTTCCTTGAATGGTCCCTGGGATAATAGAAACGTCTGAGCCTGCAAGAATTCTGTGAAAAGACCAGAAATGTTTGCTGAAAGCTTTCCCTAAGTAACGGTGATGGTCATCAATGAGGTCTTTGTCACTTCTGTGTACATAGCATGAAGTACGTTTCAGACCAGTATTTTAGCTGTAGCCGTGCCATTCATCTATTTTACCATTAAGGTCTGGTACAGGAAAAATAAAGTGAACCAAGATGAGATTAAAGGGGCATTGCATCCTAAACTATGTAAGCACATGCCAACAATAACACACTATCTTTAGATCCGAATTCCCAGATCAGGCTTATGGAACATTCACAGCATTCACCCCAAGTAAAGAACTACAGAAAATATGAAAACATATGCAGTAAACCAATCTTATTTATATGATATGTACTTAAGTAAAATAAAAGTTACTGAATATGTAAAAGATAATGAATTCACGTTGCACCCAACATCTTGTCCTCTGCAAAAAAAGCAAATTAGTTTGCAAATCATTTGCATCTAAAAATATTATAGATCTGTACTTACACAAACAAAATATTATGACTACATGACACGACATAAACCCACAAACAAATACAAAGGCTGAAGGTTGAATTCATTCAATGCATACTCCTTGGGAAACAGTGAAATCACACAGATTACAAATACAGTATAGTAAAGACAATATGAAGTTCTTAACAGAAATCCTGAGTATTTGCGGAAGAACAAAGTATATTTTTGACAACACATTTATGGGTCAGGACTACACTGGTCACATTTAGAAATTCAAAACATTCAGGGATTCCTAACAGCAATATTTGAAATATTGCAAAATTTCTTCATAGACTTCCTAGATAATACTTGAAGATAAAGGTGATGTTATGTATCTTGAACTAACCTAAATGTTTTCTCATCATTTAATCCTATAAAAGTAATAAAAAGGAAGGTCTAAAAAGGATTTACTGCTATTACTGGGGTGGTTGTTGTTATTAATACTCACTCGATTTTCCTTGCATATTATATGTTCTAGTAATGGACTACATTGTGCATAATGTAGTTGGGCTGCATCATCATTAATTAATAGACAACCTTTGCCCTGAACAGGTTAAAATCTAAGAACAAGACAAGAAACAACAGATGGGAACAGTCAGACAGATGGGAAAGTAGCAAAAAATGCAGTATTGGTCAGCATGATAGGCTGGTTGTCTCAGACCTCCAGCTGTCTAATCTTTTGTCAAAATTCATATAAGCAGCACAGAAACAGAGATTTTTAAGGAGGATTCTGAAGGAGAATAACACAGTAGCTTTGCAGATATTACTGGTATCTTCTCCTGAAGTAAACAGCACCACCAGAGATGATCTGAACATGAGCAAGTTCTGAACGAGAGTAAGTCTCCATGATCTGAACAAGAGTAAGTCACCATGGTCTGGTTGGGGCTAAGAGCTTCCATTGCAACAGCAAATGACAGGGGCTAGGTGAGGACAGGCAACCAAAGGTCTTAAAGTGTGAGGACAAGCAACACACGTCTGACATAAAACTGAGAGATTTAATGTAGGGACAGAGAAACAAGGGTCAAAGCAAAAAACTACAAAAATTATTTTAACAACACAAAGCAGATGGTCTGGAAGAAGATAAAGTAGTATTTTCCACAGCCAGATACTTAAAGTCTGGATGGAAGAGATGGAAAATGAAGACCCTTTCTTACAAATATAATTTAATTCTTCATATTTCTAAGCAAGCCCATTTAAGGTTTAAAATCCATGTTGCTTTTAATATACACAAAAGCGCTCATAAGTAATTTCCATCCACACACAAGACCCTGCTTCTTCAGTGTAATCTGACTTATTTGTATATAATAATATATACAACTAATGTATATTTATCTCACTGAAAACAGAATTTGCCAGAAGACGTTCCTCAGTCCTTGGTTAAGCAGCTACACAGGTCCATGGAGCAGCCAGATCCTGGTTGACTTTTCCATTCTTTCCTCAAGCAAGTTCTTTTCTACAACACTTTCTTGCTTCACCCTAGCTCTTCCCAATGAACACCTCCCATCTTGCAGCAGAACTCAAGGGATAATCAGCACCAGACCTGTTTTGAGCAACTTTAGGCTTGTAAAATTGGTCCTACAGAAACTATATACCTTTCTGATTCAAATTTGCTTACGTTTTCAACATGATGTGTAAGTTGCTAGGGATGAGATTTTGCCTGCAATATTTATTTATTCCTTAAATCCTTCATCCATTACAAAAATATTTTCTGTAAGTTGACTGCTAGTTGTATTGAGCAGTTGCACTTACATGTGACATTTCCATTCCTGACCAAGTAACAAAGACTGATTCCTTGCCCAGGTGAAACCAGCATTAGAAAGGGTAGGAAGACTTCACCCTCCTCTTATTCTAAATGTTTCAGATATCTATTAGGAAACACAATCAATATACATAACTGAGATATTTAATCACTTACTATGGTTTGCAATGAATAACTTATGCCCAGCTCAGACTGAAATGTGTTTGTTTAAACTCATTCTTTCTTGAAATATTAACTACATTTGCAAAGTTTTTAAATAATAAAAATGTTAAATATTAAAACATGGACTGATTTCCTACTGTCTTGCAAATTGAACACCAAATGAGTAGAGAAGGCTATCTAAAGAGGGTGACAGTGTTCTTAAGTGAAAATTTAATTTCTTACATTTTCTTAGAATTTTTTTTAATTAAATATACCAATCTTGAGAGATTCACAAATCATGTCTTCAGCAGAACTGAAATACACATACTACTAATCAATATGTAATTTAGCCGTAATGGAGGCAAAGAAAACAACTAAAAAAGCCCTTGAAGAAAAAGTGGGAGAATTTCAGAGGAGAAATATACATTTATTTATACATTTCATGACAATCCTACATTCCAGTAAATTATCTGAAGAATGTTTCAATTAGGAGCTGAGTGTCTTTTGTAGCTTTGCATAGCAACAAAAAGGATGTTTTTGGATGGAAAAATAAATTTTAAAATCATCTTGGGAGAGTGGAAAGACAGTACTATTGAAAACTTTTACATCAAATTTCATTTGCCAAACAATGAAAACCTGAGCAATTTTTATTTTATCTTAGTAACCTACCTTATAGTAAAAACATTACACAGAAAATAATAACCTCATTCTGATTATCACTAACGGTTGTACCTTAGTTTGACCAAAGACTCAGTCAATAATTGTTTTACTAGAGTTTAATTAAAGCTAAACTAATTTACTTTGTCTTATTATCTTTTCCCATCTTTGACTGGTTCAACAGAGGATTGACCAGCAGATGGAATGATTACTTTGGAATATTATCACAGAAAAAGAAAAAGAAAAAAGCCATTGAGTTAGAAAAGCAGCATTTGATGCATTCTAGTAAGTGATCATTTATAATGAATATAGTCTTATTTTGAATTAATTGGCATTTTTTTGCATTCATGGAAGAGCTATCATATCTTAGTTGTACAAAAACGTAAACCACACAAAATGTGAAAATTAAGAAAAAGATAAGTGGCAGTTGATACAAAACCACATCTTTTTTCTAATAGCTATAAGGCTTGGGAATATTTACCCTTTCAGAATACAAGACTCATTTGTTGCCTTATAGGTGTTGATATGAGTCTACAGTAACAGTTGCAGTTCTGCATTTGGAAATTTCCAACAGCAACCCAAACTGAAACCTGCCTTTGATGACAGCTGAGATGGTGCTTCTTTTCCGTCACCATCCATAGCTGACAAAAAGGACCAGTCTGTGTCAGGCACCATTGATGCACCTGTAGTGACTCACATTTCCAAGCGCATGAAAGAGCTGTGTGCTCTTTCTTCTCACTTTTTGTATTCCCCCAAAATAAACCCAGATCAAAATACTCCTCTGTTGTTACATTCATTGGTCTCAGGTTTCTTAGAGTAAAACATTTTGCTTCCTACATACTTGTTTCTCCTACTATCACTATTTTGATTTCCTTATATGGTAACTTAATTTAAGCAAGCTTTACCATGATAGTTTATCTTTCCTATTCAGCTATACGTTGAGCTTTCAAATACAACAAGGCAGTTACCCTGAACAAATTGTTTTTGTGTCTGAAAATGTAATTTTCTTCTGCTTTTCAATGTCAATATGAAAGTCAGGTTGCTTCTGTCTCAGTGCCTGATTTTCTCCATCTGTAAAATTTGAATTGTCTTTTCTGTAAAATGCTTCAAGATCTACTGCTGAAAATATGATATGGCAACTGGTTCCTAATAGTATACTGGAGTAAATCCCACTGATTTCTTACAAAATAAATTCCAAATTTATTTAGGGGTTACAAAATAAAGTACAGCTGGGACAAGAGAACATAAAACCAAGATCATAAACTAGGTAACATGAGACTGTAGAAGAGGTCTGTCTTATACATTCTTACCAGTATTTCTGGTCTGCTAATGCATGGTATGCCACTGTACTACTGTGGTTTGACAACTTTAGGAAAGCAAAGGAAGTCAAAGTCCTCAGTGGAAAAGATGAATGAAGATCCAGTGATCACAATGTTGGTTCTTCTGGCTGCTTCTGGTTGACTTTGATTTTTACTCTGCAGTCAAAAGTTTATGAAATTATCCCTTCCTATTTGTTTTTTATTAGCTTTAAAGAGTGTAAACAAATGTGGAAAAGAGGAAGAAAAATGTGGTGATATGGAGTCCTACATTCTTCAGACAAAATATTGTAACTTACACACTTAAGATCTAGATTTCATGTTACCCTTAGTACGCACGAATGGCAGAGCTTTAGAGGTGCCTGTATTCCAGGCGAGGTCACAGATGGGAGAAGAACACTGGCAGGGACTTTTATTGACAGAACAAAAACTTTGAGATTTCCTTTGGAAGAGACTGTCTGCATTTAAAACAAAACAAAAAAGGAAATGTGTAGAGAGAACTCTCTTTCCTGATATATACTTCCATTTCCCCACAACCAAGCTTAGGGGCTTCACAAACTGGGAACAGTGACTGTAATATGGTGGCATTTTATTATTATAGCTGGGTGTGTTCTTCGTAATTATACTAACATAAAGCAAGTGGACAGGGTGTGGGGCCATCTTGTCTAGACTGCGCTTTTGCCAAGAAAAGTTGGATCAGATGATCCCTGAGGTCCCTTCCAACCTGGTGTTCTATGATTCTATGATTCTTTGGCATTTCAGCAAGTCAGATGCATGTTGTATTTTTACACAACAATGTAAAGAAAGTGGGGAAATCCACATATGTAAAAAAAATAATTCAAGGTTATTAAATTAACTTCCAACACTTGAAAATTACCTAGTTTTCTTCTTAAAGTTACTTTTTCTAGGAAAAAAATAATTTAAATCCATGTACTTAAAATATTTTAGCTTTTGATGAAACCCATATTTTTCACTGCAAAAAAAATTTCCACAGATTTTTCTGAGCACAATCAGTGCTATAAATGTATCCTCTGCATCCTACATCACACTATGTCTGTGACACAACTGAACCAATAGTTCCACAGATCACTTTTATGGCGTTTGTCTGAAGCTATTTCATGTCTTTATATGAAAGAATAAAAGGGAGAAAGGGACAAAGAATAGGAATAATTTTAACATGTATGGTAAAGTAATTAGAATAAGAGTATGGATTATGCAGTATATATGGGTAATGCAGATACAGTACTAAAAATATAGATACAGAAATACATTTCTACTAATGGCAAGACATTATGCAATATATCCATATAGCACAAAAAATGCCATCTTTTTCCTCAGCAGGTGGAGGCAGGCAATTATTTTACAATCATAATTTCCTTTGCTTTCTACTGCTGTTGTCACGCTCAGTAATGAGAATTTCACTTCTGTCACATTCATACGGATACATTTCTGATAGCGTGGCTCAGATTCCGAACAGAGTTACACCACTGTGAATCCAGCTTCACGTTAACAGTGCTGATGGTGCCCGGGTCTTTCACTGTGCTGACAAAAGAACACGAGTTAGGCTTAGTGAGTGCGTCTCCTTTATTGCCATGCGTTAATCTGAATATGTGCAAGAGACCCACTCTCTTATATTCAGCAATGTTACAGCTGGACTTGCAGGTTCTCGGCTCCTCTTCTTTTTAGTACCTTCTAAAACCTCTTGGTCGAAAAATCTCAGAAATTTTTCACGGTCATCATCAAACAGCACCTTTAGGATTATAATTTGTATTGGAACCTTTGTGTTGCTCTTGCAGTTCATTTTTTATGGTTTCTGTATTTAGATATATTTTTTTAAAACATAGCTGCTAGGAAAGGATTCATCATTTCTACACAATGAATTATTTTCTGCCTTGTGGAACAACCTCAGTAGTCGGTCCAGGCACACGTCCCCAGAAAGCCAAAAGCCCGGAAAGTGGGAAACTCTGGTAGAGATTGCAGGTGTTTCCAGAATGAAGCAATAGCCGAATCAAGTTTCTCAGGATGACATTTTGGACTTAGCTGTCTAAGTTCCCATATATATAACTAAATCTTTTTTTGATGCGGCTTTCAGTTTTCCCCAAACTTAGAGATATTTGCTACTCTTCTGTCATGTATGCAATGAAAAATGTCAAGGTCTTCCCCTCCTCATGTTTCTTTGATAAAGACTTCGCTAAGCACATTGAGCATTTTAATTTAATGAAAATACAAGCAAAAGCTTATGGCTGGGAATTGAAAGAGTGAAAGAGGTTTGGAAGTGGTAGCGTGTGCAGCAGCTGATCAGAGACAAAGCTAATAAAAGTAACATGGGATGAAATCTATCGCAAAATCCTGCTCTCTAACTGGGACATAGATATCTATAAAAATGCACCATGCTCCTTTCCCATCCTGCCCACTACAGCATCTTCCTAACATCGCTTGGTGCCTGTCCAACCCTGCTTTGAAGCATCCAGGTAGGGAAAATGGGCACCTGCCTCCCACAAAGAGGTCCGCTGCAGCACTGACCACATGGGCAGCGGGGCCAGGCATCCTGCTCAGCACATTCGACATGGGGCTGGATGCCCTAACGCTTGCCCAGCCTGGGTATCAAGACAGGGTCACCCAAGGCGAGAGCCCTGCCAAGGAAGACCTGGGAGCTAACGCTCTCTAAGGAGGAGCATCGGTGCTGACTGTCAAGATATGCTGCAAACCTACTTCTCATTTCTGCTCAGGGACACAAGCTAGACAACCGTTTCAGTTAAGTCTATTGTTTTTACTTGAGCTTTTTTTCTGAAATAAATGAAAGTCTTGCTTGCATCAAGGGACACTCTGAGAATGCGCTCAATTTATAAAGAAGCAAATATTGCCTGATGTGCATGATTTCAGACGTAAGAAACAGTGATAGTCACTGAATGGCAGTCCGCAGCATTAAACTAACCCCCTCTGTGAGCAGCATGTCTTTTCAGGATTAACAATTTATGAAGTTAATGCACATCTAAGTATGCAGCTGTCCTTTTCTATTTTTAATAACCAAAAAGAAAATGTCACCAAGTAAAGAGGAAAAAAGCTGCTTCTCAATTGGGACTGTACATAAAACAGTGACAGCATTTTTCTCTGTGCTGTAAAATGGTACTAACCAGTTTTGTCATGGATCTTAAAAATACAAGATAGACCTAAAAATTTAAACTCTATTAATTTTCCCATCGTATTATTATCAAAATGTTCTTCAAATGAAGTTATTTTAACTGTGATTGTAAAACAAATATGACCTCACGTGTGTGGCTTGGTATAAACAAGTATTAAACAAAGCTACTCAAGATATTCCAGGATTTCATTGAATTTTCTTACTGTTTCACACAAGAATTAATATAAATAATCCCTTATTTTTCTTGGGAATTAAGTATGAAGAATCCTTAAATGCTTTGCAAAATTATACATGTGAAGGAAAAGCTTTCAGCTTTTAAATGCAGCAGTCCTCTGAGAGGACTTCATGTAAATATGTTTTTTTTTCTGATTGCCATGTGTTTCTTGGACTTGGGTGATGGGTGTGCTATAAATATTCTGATAGGAATAGAATCTGCAGCTGCATGTAAAGATTAATCCTCAGGAATAAATATTTTCATAAGACATCAGTACAACTCCTCACTCATTTGAGAAGTATTGTGAAACTTGTGCAGCAATGATCTGCAAAAAGCCAGACAAGAGGAGGACTGATACAGGAATACAAGGGTGGCTACAGACTTGAATAAGTGGGAGGTGAAGATGCACAGAAAATTGAATTGTTGAGCTAGAAAAAAGTGACAAGTGTTTTTGTTAGGAATCATTTTGAGAGTCTCATTTAATATTTGTAGTAATGACCTCTGCACAGAAGCATGCTGCTAAAACGTGGTGTGGACACAAGGCTGTAAGATATCACTGGTAAGAGGGAAGATCAAGATATTATACCAGAGAAATGAAATGATGCTGAAAACCTAAATGATAGAAACGGGATGAAATGTAATGGTACAAAATGCATCGTGGACATTACTAACAAGAATTAGCTCTTTAAGCGCCTGAGTGGAAACAAAAGGAGAGGAAAGAATTTCTTGTGCTAATTGATCACAGTTCCTCTGAACAAAGTGATACAGTCATTAAAGAAAAAGATTTCTATGATTCCGGAACGTGACAAGTGAGGCATACCCAGAAGGAAATACTGTACTGTTTTACAAGGTAAAGGTAAAACCTGACCCAGAACACTGTCTTTAATTACGGCTTCCCACGCTTATGAAAGACAAATTCAAACTAAAGAAAGTGCTTCTAGCTTTTTTTCTTCTTTTTCTTTTTTTTTTTTTTTTTAATTTGAGAGCCCAAAAGAAGAAAAAGCAATGCAAACAGAAATGACACTGCTGGTAAAAAAACAAGTTGATTTTAACCAATTATGAATTCAGATGCTTTTTAAGAAGCAAAACAAAAAGGTTTTGCAGTTTGATAAGTTTATAAAAAGGATTATGCGTGGTTGCTTGTGATAGCACAAATTCAGTAAACTCAGAATTGTCTTCCAGCCACACCTATGATGAGACCCCCAAATCAGCTTCGGGGTGGATCTGCCTGGATAATTTCCTTATAGGTACTTCTCAAAGGCTTTTGATAAACGAGAGGAGAAAAAAAAAAGAACAAAACCAGGTTTTTCTTGAATTGCTTGTGCTGTGGGCTACCAAATTTTGTTCTGGGAATTGCACACATAGCAGCTTTGAAGACCTTTTCCACCCTCAGTACACCCAGTGAAGGCACCAAGCAGAAGCAATCTTCCCACCCTTCTCCCAGCCTATGTAAAAGCACGCAGTGTACTTGCTTAAGGACAAATAAATGCAACATGCATTCTGTCACACCTTAGAATGAAGCTGTTCAATTATACACAAAATAATTTTTTCACTTTGAATGCTGTGTTCAGTTTTGGGCCCTTCAGTACAAGAAAGACATTGAGATGCTGCAGCATGTCCAAAGAAGAGCAACAAAGCTGGTGAAGGATCTAGAGCACAAGTCTTATGCAGAGCAGCTGAGGGAACTGGGTTGTTTAGCCAGAAGAGGAGGCTCAGGAAGACCTTATCACTCTCTTAATTCCCTGAAAAGAGGTTGTAGTGAGGTGGGTATTGGTGTCCCAAATTACAGGCAATAGGACAAGAGGAAAGGTCCTCAAGTTGTGCCAGGAGAGGTTTAGGTTGGATATGAGGAAAATTTTCTTCACTAAAAGGGTTGTCAAGCATTGGAACAAGCTGTCCAGGGAAGTGGTGGAGTCACTATCCCTGGAGGTATTTAAAAGACCTGTAGATGCGGTGCTTAGAGACATGGTTTAGTGGTGGACTTGGCAGTGCTAAGTTAATGGTTGGACTTGATGATCTTAAAGGTCTTTTCCAACTTAAATGATTCTATGATTCTATGATTATAAATCCTGCATTCTGCTCAGAAAAACAAACAAACAAAAAAACCCTACCCAACAGGTCTTCCTGAGAATTTGCTCTGCAGTTGGCAGTAGCATTCCTATTACATGCATGGTGCTATGAACACGGTGATACAGGTCAAGCTCTCGGAAGACCATGTGGGACTGTGCTGGTTTTGGCTGGGATGGAGTTAATTTTCTTCACAGTAGCTAGTATGGGGCTATGTTTCGGATTTGTGCTGAAAACATTGTTGATAACACAGGGACGTTTTCGTTATTGCTGAGCAGGGCTTACACAGAGTCAAGGCCTTTTCTGCTTCTCACCCCACCCAACCAGCGAGGAGTCTGGGGGTGCACAAGAAGCTGGGAGGGGACACAGCCAGGACAGCTGACCCCAACCGACCACAGGGATATTCCATACTATATGCCGTCATGCTCAGCATACAAAGCTGGGGGAAGAGGAAAGAAGGGGGGATGTTTGGAGTTATGGCAGTTTGTCTTCCCAAGTAACGATTATGTGTGATGAAGCCCTGCTTTCCTGGAGATGGCTGAACACCTGCCTGCCCATGGGAAGTAGAGAATGAATTCTTTGTTCTGCTTTGGTTGTGTGCGCGGCTTTTTCTTTACCTATTAAACTGTCTTTATCTCAACCCACAAATTTTCTCACTTTTACTCTTCCAATTCTCTTGCCCATCCCACCGTGGGGGGATTGAGAAAATGGTTGTGTGATGTTTAGTTGCCAGATGGGGTTAAACCATGACAGAGACTAAGACAGTGTGCCATCCCTGACCAGAAGGGGCTACAAAATATTTTGAAGCCAGATGAAAATAATAATCCAATACCAGAATGCAAATACTATTTCACAGTTCAAAATTCACACTGATAGGAGACAGGACGAGGCTGCATTAGAAGAATTGCTGGATTCAACTAACTTTTATTATCTATTTAAAACCATATATGCTGCCCTTGATCCTTTGGAAACTGTCTTAAAAGCTCTGTTTGGGTGTAATGATAGTGGGTCCACCTTTTAGTGAAATCCTGGCATTGTACTTGGTGAGTATGCATCCTGCATGTTGTTGATTTCATAAGACCTCATCCCTTCCATGGCTGCCAGTCTCAGCACTCGCAATATTATGTTTCTTCCTCCCACACTCTAATTTCTTTAGCACAGGGCAGGCAGTGGAGCATGATGTTTATGCTGCTAACTCTGCTGCTGTTGCTACTTCATCTAATGCATCTGTGATACAAGTTGTTAAATCATCATGAGAATCATAATACATTATGATTCAAGCTACTTTATTATATAAGAACTATTCAGTAACACTATTTTTAATGTACAGTTAATTTCCCATCATCACTACAATCTGCATAGAGCCGAATAAAATAATTGTATTCCAGTGTCATTAGCACTACAGGTTATAAAGTAAATTTGTAAACATATATGAAAACCTTTCTTGTAATTCAGTAAGGTAACTCTTTTGGGGTTATGTTAATGGCCTGTATATTTCCCTAGTTTATCTGCATTGGGTATCGGCTACTCTGTTTAGAAAAAATAGTATACTGGGTCCTCTTCTGGGGCAAAACTTAACATACTTTGTGCCTTTGAAGGTCTCAGCAGCAACTGAGTAGAATACAATATTCACTGCCACTGGACCCTAAATATCTGTTCATGGGAGAGGACCCTTAAAGGTTTCTTCCATATTAATCCTGAAAATCCTAAATTTATCCACAAGTGTTATGTTTCCAAAGCAATCTCTCTCTTCTTTGTAGTGTATTTGTAGGGCAGATACCAGCATACATCAACACAAGTGGTCATCAACGGGGGCAGAATTCAAGGGACATATAAAAGTAGCAAGGGCAGACATCCTCTGGTAGATCTTGCTAAAAGGGGACAGAAGATTTAAAGCTTAAATTCTCTCTTGTTCTCTGTGCACCTCTGCAAGAGGTTATTGCACCCTGAAACAATAGAAAGAAAATAATGAAGAAGAAAATAATGTGCTGGCACCTCAGCTGCCTCAGATCACAGTCCAATAACCAAATCTATTTATAGAAAACAATTTCAATGTTGGTTTAAAGTAATAATCACTAATAAATAACATTATTGTTTAGTTCCATCATCGTACATCAGAGATGTTCCTTGTATTATTGAGATACCATGTATTTCTAATGTACACAACAGTTTAGCCTGTTAATTTATATACTCTATTTTTTACAGGCTGTTTTGCTCAATAATCCTGCAGCCCGTAGATAATATCCTTGGTGAGGAAGTCTCCTAATGTGTAGCAACTACTTTACCCATAACAGAATATATTTAATGTAATGGCTTCATATTCTCTATAATTTCATCATTAACACTTACTGAAAATTAAGAGAAACTCTAGATAGGCATAGAACCTCATTAATTAGCACCACAGTGCGTGCAAAAAACCCCCACATAAATGCAAGATATTGTATATTATGGAAAGACATTGTGAAGATTATCTATTATGACTTGTATCGGGATGCTAAATATTGGGTAGTGCCTATGTAAAATAGTTCAAATTTACTGATATCAGTGCTGTTATAACTGTTCGTTGCAGATATCCATTTGCCTTTATTTTTCTTTTTCAAATTTTTATGTAGCCCAGTCCCACTTTTACTACTCTTCACAGACATTTCAGTGTTGATTTTCGTTACCCTATAACATAAATTAATGAAATAAAATAAAATTTTCAGATTGTAGCAGAAGGTTGAATTGTGCAAAGAAAACCTCTACAGATAAATACATATCAGTAAATATGTAATACATATCAGTAAATATACTGGTCAAGGATTGTCCAAAGTGTATAACTGATAGCAGTTGTCTTTGACCAGTTACACCCAATGCCAACAAGCTCTTTTCCAGACAATGTTTGGACATGGCTTTGGAAAGAGCGTGGGTCAGGGTCTGTTCCCACTAGGTAGGTTGCACATGGCCACAGTGTTTTTGGGTGATGACACTTTTGGTGTATAAATGGGGACTTTTAGTCTCAGGCACAGTTCTTTGGTGGTTTTGTTTCTTTTTTTTTTTTTTTTTTTGGTATGATGAACACAGTTCAGATGTCCAAAATTGACTTACCCTCACTTTTGCTTAGCTTTCTTCTGTTCCTTTGCTGACAAGCCTAAGAAATACTTCATGAGGGATCAAAAACATACAATCTAAACAGTGTTGTACAAGCGTATCCGCCCATATCTGCTTTGATACTGTTTTTCTCTAATGACCAGCCGCAGAGACAGATAGTTAACAGGCATTAAGTAACCCTACAGCAGCTCTGATACACACAACCATTGCTTTGGGGTTAAGCTTCCCACAACAGCCCCCCATGCCTTTAATGCTGCAACGGGCCACATAGTCCATCTTCTGAAGTCTAAAGATGCTTATTGGTACAAGACACTTAGGACAAGAAGTGAGGGGACAGTCTTTTCTGCAGTGCTATCTCCAAATGAAACAAGTGTGCATTGTTGTTTAGGAAGATATTACAGTTGAAATCATCAGATGTTTCTTATTGTAAAATGGTTTGGAAAAAAGAAAACAATTCTAGCTTGAAAGCAGATTTGCATACAGGAGCTTAATTTTTCAAACTGTGTGATATATTATGGAGAGACAGAGAATACAGGTGAGAAAAAAAGAGAAGGATATTTAAGATGATTATGCCTTCCAGTTACATACATCTTCATGCCCTGTATACTTATCTTCTGACATGTAAAGCTTCTATTTTCCAAACAAAAAACCTCAGCACCTTAATTGAAAACAAATATGTTGAAAAACAGGAAGAAGCATTTCCTAATCCTACAAAGTGAAGTGACAAAAAGCCAGCTAACAGCATAATAAGATAAGGAATACAGTCTAATTGGTGATAAAATGTCAATATTCCAATAGATGTATACCAGCAGTCCATTAGATTTAATTAGGCTCTCTCAGCAAGCAATAAATCATGTAAAAGAAGAATTCAAAAGCAAATCAGCTGACTGCTGTGAAACACTCGTGGGTTGTTTTACCAAAGCTAATCTTTGCGTAAATTAAGAACGAGCACAGACATGTTAAACAGAGGATTTGAAAAAAAGACCAATGTCTAATATTAGTTCAGGATTAAGAGACTACACATGAAAATCTAAAGGCACTGTTGATCTGCTCAGGTTTTAATTATGATCTCATTTATTGATATCATAAAAAATTATTAGGAAAGATTGGAATGAAGGGAAGCACTAGACGGGGAAACGGGGCTGCTTACACACAGCCTTGCTTTGGAAACTGATAATAATTAGCGTGCAGCACGTGGAGGCTGAAGCTTCACCCTGTGTTCAGC
Organism: Phaethon lepturus; assembly: GCF_000687285.1. NCBI lineage: Eukaryota > Metazoa > Chordata > Aves > Phaethontiformes > Phaethontidae > Phaethon > Phaethon lepturus. The sequence goes on along the minus strand of NW_010515319.1, from coordinate 53,524 downwards.
AGGGCTCCATGTAGCTGCCTCCGTACACACTATCAACTGGATTAAAACCTATAGTTCACAGGGCATGAATGGAAAATGAAATGCAAATGATCGGTGGCCTCATTTGCAGAATCAGGGCAGAAGAGCAGCAAGCGCAACACACATTGTCTGAACACACAAAGGCAAGTAGAGAGGGGATATGACTATGAGAAAATAAAAGCAGTATTTCTTGGGTTACTGCAACATTGAAGAGTGAAAAGCCTATAAAATTTAATACATCTCTCTGAATTACAATTCTGCTTTTAGGTTGAGATCAATGATGGGATTTTATATTATTTCCATGGCTCTTCTCAGCTCTTCGTTAGGTTGAGATCAATGATGGGATTTTATATTTCCATGGCTCTTCTCAGCTCTTCATTAGAATGATGTCTGAAAAGGAGCACGTGACATTTTAAAAAGCTTTTAAAGAAAATGAAACACAGGCCACATGGAAGAAAAAGACGGGGAGGCTCTGTGTTACTGTATGGTGGAGGCCAAGGCATGATAGGAATAACAGGATACAAGAAAACACACTTTCTGATCAAATCTGAAAATAGAAACTGATTATATTTTTTTTTTTTTTGCAAACTACTCATGATAGTCACCATTTCTACTCTATTTAAAATGGATCTGATGAAACCGGGATAGCAGAGAACTGACACAGTGCCATTTCCCACAAGCTAGACCTGCTCTAGTCATGTGCAAAGCACAATAAATAGACTTCATTTATTCAAAAGTGATGCTATGACAGTTTGCATCAAGCACTGGGACAGGCATTTAGTCTGCACATTACAGATAGGATGGGACTGGTGGGGGGGGGCTGAAGTTTCTGGCTTTTTTGGCTTTCAGGAAATATTCTATATTCTTTTAAATTTCTGGTCCTAATCTGTGATCTGTGAAATTACAGAGGGGAGGAGAAGTGAGAGGCGAAGTTCTACAAGTGTTCGTGAATTTAACTACTATTTTGTGTTTGCCTTTTTTAAACTGTATATTAATACTCTATGAAATTAGCTCAGTGGTAAAAACTCGAAATGGAACAGTGATTAGCAGTGAATAATGGAGAAAAACAGCAGCAAATACGCTTTCCATTTGTAATCTTGTAAACTCCCAATTTGTGTCTCTGTGTGAGATTTCCTTAATGTCATATAAAAAATATTTAAAACTGAAGGGTAATAACCCATCTCTTTTAAATTTCTTTAGCTGCTGTAAAAATAAGCTGAATATTTGTCTTTTTAATAGTGCTTGATGTTTGTATAAAGTTGATTAAGGAAGAGAAATTTTGTACCACATTTTTAAAATAATTAGCCGATCTTGATCTGTTTCCTGCAACCATTAAGCCTCTCTCTCTGTTGGACACCAGTGTGATTTCCTCTGAGAAACCCTGACCTCTCAAGAGAAGCCATATTTATACAGGAAAAAGTAGTTCGGGAGAGTTCAGTATAGATGTGGATTGGCTAACCTGGACACTGAGCAGGTCTGGACTGTTAACGCCATGCTTTCCAAAGTATATGCTATGGCCACCTAGAAGAAGAGGCTCCTGTGGCTGCTGTTCATTCCTTCACATAGCGAGTGCCACACCTCAAACCCAGAAGCCAAAACCACATGGATCACTAAGTCTACAACATTACTTTAAGAACAAAAGTAGTGCTTAATGTAATGTGCTCCAGCCAGGAACAGGGATTTATTTTCTTAGCTTACGTGCAAAACTTTTTCACCATTATAACTACTGTCTCTGTGCTACACTTCAGTTTGAGACTCTCCAAGTTACTGACAGCTAGCACATTACACCAAGAATTATCTATAGTATATTTTCAGTGCTACACCTGAGAACCAGGGCAGTGCTAACATACATCAAGTATATTGCTTCTGGCATCGGACAAGCTTCATCAGCACTTGCCTGGAGATGTGCTCCACTGCACTGTGTAGACCTGTCCTGTGGGAGGGAAAGTGTCCAAGCTCCACTGTGCCTTAAGCAGCCCATTCTTCTTCATTTTGTTTTTATTAATTTGGAGATGTCGTTTATATTTTCAGTTTATAGAAACGGAACCGTGTCCATGCAACCTCTGCATGGTTACTACGTTTTATATGCATTACTATTATGTTAGCAACCAGTGAGTCCACGCAGGACAGGGGAAATTTGCTGAATGATGGCTTTGATATTGTGCAGTTTTTGGAAGACTGGAGTCACCTGGCACTTTCTGATAAATAAGGCCTGCTAAACTTCTATTTTTCAGTAACTTTCCTGTTAAACTCAGAGTTTTTTCCTATGTGATAAATAGATGGGAAATGTTTAAACGTCCACATAAGTTTATTTGCTGGATTTTTTTATGACTGCCTTTAAGAATGTAATTAAGATGTTAGAGCATAGACTTCTGGCAGTATTAAAGCACTTACCTATTCAAATTATTCAGTGAAACAACTCTATGAAAATTCTTTAGTTAGGATCTTCAACCCACACATGCAGCCACTTCCTTAGACTTACTTAGAATACATATAAAGATAAGATATTTTTGGTATTAACTTAAGGATTTAATTAGTTTGGTTATCTCATTCCAGTTCAGTAGAGAATAATTTGCTGATTTGACCTTGCTGTGATAGAGTGCTTTATATTTGCTCAGTTTAAAATTATGTACAATAGCCTAGGTTTGGTGATGTGTTTTCATAAGTGTTCTATTAAATCCTACTAATATTGTCACATTTTGTGAAATAAATAATTTGGCCTATAACTTTTGAGGGATAAAGGGACATTAAAGTCTCACTTAAATCAGTCTTTGTTTCCTTCAAAAACCTTGCACTGAATTTTTTTTGACAAAGTTACAGAGCAAGAATTAAGTACAATTCGATGCTTGCAAACCATCCTGTAAATTAATTAAATTAATCAATCATTACAAAATATTTGCCTATTGGGAATTGACTATTTAAGGGAGAATTTGTCATTTAAATTCTGTTTCAAGCTGCTTACATAGAAGAAAAAAAATAACAACAAACAGCATTAAACCTTACCAATACATGATAGAGTAACCCAGCTGAGAAAGCACTTTGGTGATGGCTACTGAAAATTGCTCATACATTTCTGTTGGTATATATATTGAGTCTTTTAACAGTCATACAAACTACCCAAAAAGAAAGCTTATTTCGTGTTTTCTGAAACTGAGTCTGTATTCAAGTAATGAACAGCATAAACTGTCCAAATCACCTGTGGAGGTACCTCTGAAATGTTTGCTGGTAATGGTAGAAAAGCTATTTAGGCTACGAAAACTACCAGACTGAATGTAAAGTGTGTATGTATGATACAGAGCTGTTTAGCTAACCCTTAGAGGTTACCTTCATAATCCTCAGCAAGACTGAAATAAATTTACAGGATCACAGAGGTTGGAAGGGACTTCTGGGAATCATCTAGTCCAAACTCCTGCTCAAAGCAAGGTCAACTACAGTAGGTTGCGCAGAGCCATGAGGTTTTGAATATCTCCCAGGATGGAGACTCCACAACCTCTCTGGGCTACATGTGCCAGTGTTCAACCATTCCCACAGTAAAAAGGGGTTTTTTGTACATTTAAACAGAATTCCCTGTATTCCCGATTGTACTCACTGGCCTTACCCATCACTAGGCACTGCTTGGAAGGGTCTGGCTCCATCTTCTTTAGTCTCTCCCACCAGGTATTTATACACATTGATAAGGTTCCCTCTGAGCCTTTTTTTTTTCCCGGGATAAACAGTTCCATCTCTCTCTGCCTCTTGCTATGTGACAGATGCCTTTAATCATCTTTGTGGCTGGACTCTCACTAGTATGTCCATGTCTGTCTTGAACTGAGGAGCCCACTGCCAGGACACAGCACTCCAGATGTGTCTCACCAGGGCTGAGCAGCATTTGGTATGTATCCTAGGCATTTATGCATGAAAGAAGTTTGCTACTTGGGGATATTCTTGAATCTCTTGATACTAGAGGTGACAATAGGTGGTTGATGGGACACTGAAACTATGCTTAAGATGGAAGTATGAAGATGCAATCATTAACATTTTATTATTAAACCCTGATTTTTCATTAGTTCTATGCAGTTTGATTTGATTAATTTCAAACTAAATGCTGGACAAACACATGATACTGCTTTTACTCCTGTTATGAGAATTCTGTATCACACTGGCAGGAAACTTTAGATTCTCTGAACTAAGTGGTATAGGTACAAGGGGGACACTACTTTTCTTACTCAGAATGGGAATGATCTAAACAACAAGGCAAACAACTTCTAATAATTGATAAATAACTTCTAACTACATTTTCTCTATCAAGAGTTTTGCACAGGTTCCTTAGGGAGAGAACCTGTGTAGAAAACCAGAAGGGACTCAAGGAAGAGCTGTCAAAGCCACCCACTTTAAACATCCAGTCCTCCACAGCCGGCTCACCTTCTGTTCAGAGGCTGCCTCAGGAGAAGACGAGCAAGCACATGCGCCAACATGCCAATGCACTCAGGCAAGGCTTACGGGCTGGTAGTGGTTTCTACAGGCTGGCAGTGGTTTCTACAGGCCTGTAGTGAAAAACAGTGGCATACGCTGGTTTCCAGTCAGCATCGGGGCCACCCTTGGCAGACAGCATGCACACAGATACAGAGCCTTTGTATTTGCAGCGCAGAAGCTGCACCCAAAGCTGGCATTAATGTAAGAGCTGGGATGGGGAGAGAAGGAAGAGCTCTCTCAACAACTTCCTCATGGACATTCATGACACAGGTGGCCACCAAAGCAGCTGCTTCTTACCATTTGTTGGGCTGCTGGTAATTCATCAAAATTTACAAACCAGGTAAGTTAGCTTTGGGGAGAGAAGGGAAGAGCAGATTATTCTAGTCTCCATTTCTAGTACAGTAAATACTGGTTTTTGTAGATATGAGGCATTGATTTCCCAGTAGTGATCCTTCTATAAAAAGCTGAAGAATTCTGAAGGTTAGTACTTTCTGAAGTTCTGACGGTTGTAAAGCTTAAAGAAATTTTTAATAAAAAATTGCAGGGTACAGGAAGCCTGAAGGAGATTTTCTAGGCTGGATGACATGAAGTAGGCTTCAGACCATGACTTCAAAGCTTTATGTACAAGGTACAGAGTAATATTTTGAAATCTTTGAGGTTTTCTTTTTATACTTTCAATTTTTTAAATGTTTTGAGTCACACAACCACATACGAGTAAAAAAGGTTGATAGCTATACCCTTTGATGATAAATCATTATAGTTTTGTTATATACCATTTGATATAAATAATTCATTTTTTTATTTAATCTGTTCATCAAATAGAGACTTTATAAAAGTCTTGATTTCCCATGTGTTTTAAATAAATGAGAAAACACTAAGAATAAGCATGTAATCAAGTACACAAACTCAATATATAGATACAGGTAGGTTTTCCTAGATGTAATAGACTGAATTCTACAGAGAAAGTTACAAGTAAAAAGGGCAACAAGGTAAATGAGAAAATAGTTTAAAAAATATTTAGAAAGCCCCTTCTTGAAGGAAGAAGGCTATTTACCAAACACCTTCCAGTTTACAGAACTTATCCCAGTGACTATAGACTGAAGGATTTGCAGGACTAGAGTATTAACACTGACTCCAAATTTTATCAACTCATGCAGGATAAACACCACAAAATGAGTACTGTTTTGGTGAAATGGGTGTTTATTTCCTCCTTATTAATTATCCATAGACAGGCTGACTGGCTCATTATTAACTCAGTTGTGTGGAAAAATGTGAGCTAGAATTTCTCTGCTGTGGATAAACTCCTTTGACTATTCAAAGTCAAAGAGCTACATGCTTTGTTATATCAACAAAATTGTACAGGCTATGTTCTGCCTAAACATCCTAACCTTTGAAAAGTGAAAATGTAATACAGAAAGAATGCTTATAGATATTTACATTAATAAATTAATTATAATTGTTTATTGAGCCTTCCCAGTTGTGATGGGTAGGGCCATACTGCACAGGTAGTCCTTAGAACTCTACTGCAGTCTGCTTCCTTAAACAACTGCTGAATTGAAGAAATAAGAAATCTCGATCACCACAGTGGAGACCAAGAAAAACTCACACTTAAAAACTTTTATGAAGTTTTTAATTTTTTCTATTTATTTCAAACAAAGTTTAATAATACCAATAACTAAATCTCCTCTAAAGGGTTGATAGACTGTCTGATAATAGAAACTTATAGAAAGAATCCTAGTTAACATAAATTACTGAATTTTACAGGGAATATTAACTATGAAAAAATCTAGTGTCTAGTAATAATAAGCTGTTATCCTCTACAGGAATTTCATAGTTACTGTGGTTATATTCTGGATGCTGCAAATAGAAAAATAATATGATATAATTGGACTGAAAGGCTAAGTCCTTTATTATAACACCTGAATTCAGTAGCATGAGAAGCATCAGCATATCCTAAAGACATATTTTGGAAAGAATTATTTCACTTTATATAAAACAGAGTAATTAAAAATCCTGTTCAAGTGATCTCATTTATACACACTTATGTACTTCATGCCTGCCACTATATTGTGCCAGTAATCAGCATGGGTAATCATATTTTCTGTTTCCGCTTAGATGCAGATGTATTTTCAGCCCGTATGATGAGATTGCTTGAAATACAACCCTTTTCTTGCCCAGTAACCATGTCATCCAAACAAGAATAAGAAGCATCATTTGTCCCTGAAAATGCATGGAAGGCTTTATTAGTGAAGAGTCAGAGAATACCAGTCACCTGCTAAACCAAAGCAGTGATGGGTAACTGAGGCACAATAATCTTATGCTTTTCCCAGTCACAAAAATGCTTAATTCTAGATACCCCATTTCTCCCCACTATCCCACCAGTTGCTACAGTTCACTCACCTGCAGCAGGTAAGCTAAGACGTCAGGAGACAAGAACATAAATGGAAGAAAACAAGCTGAAATAGATTATTTGAGTACTGAATCTCTTCCTGAACAGTGACTACAAGTGAGACCAAAAGGTACTTTGCCTTCTTCAAAATGCAGCTACAAATGACTGAGCAGTCCCTGAGAGTTTGAATTTTCTACATGGAGCTTCAAATTCTCAATTCCCTGTTTTGCGAATCCCATGAACTCCAGTTATGCAACACCCTCTCCAGAATAGGAGCAAACATGCTTCTTTAACTAAATTTCTACCTATACATCCATCAGATCAAAAAAATAAATAGCTTTCTACCTGATGTAACCTAATAGCAAATATGTGACCCAGACTGAGCTGCTAGGCTGACCCAAGCAACTCTGTGTAATATGCACCTGATGCTAAACTTTGTAAGGGTATGGAAAAGCCGCTGTTAAAAGATCAATATGAAGGTCAAAGATGACTGCACTGTAGTGTAGTAAACTAAGTAAGCACAAAGTTTAGCTTCAGTGAACTTTACCAACATCATGTTCTGTTAAACACCTAATTACATTAGCACAGAGGTCAGCCCAGCCTCACACCAAAGGATTTCTTCTGTTCCTTGAGCAATGCCGTGTACCTCACAGCTACAAACCTCGTATTGCAGTCACAGCCAACAACAGCAGAGATGACTGCAAAAGAAATAAACCCTATTCATGGAAGAAGGCACTGTTAAGTTTTCTGGGGCATTGAATAAGTATATAAATCTTCCAGCATCATCTCAACATCTTCACTTTGAGAGGAAAAATATTAATTTGCCCTGAAATTCCTCCTATTCTTTCCAGTGCATAAGAGGCAACTATTGACTTAATAGTGCTGAAAAATGAACAAGTAGTTTGGTTGAAGTCTATGAAATGACACTTTCCGAAGTAAATTCCAACTTGTGTTGCAGTCAGAAGAAAAATAGCTGTCAGAGAGATCTAACTCTCAAGGAGCAGTGTTTGGTAGGAAGATGTGTTAAGTTTTATATTCTTACCAAAATGCATTAATTCAAAACAGATTTACACTTTAGGAATGAAAACTGATAGACCAAGTATGTTTAAATTATCATAAGTAAAGAAAAACCATAAAAGTGGAGTAATCCACTTTCATTAATGCTTCAGGCTGTCCTTCTCTTGAGAATTGATTAAGGAAGAATAGTTATTTGTTCACTCCATCCCAATATTACTGAAATTGGCTCTCACTTCTCAAGCAAGAAGGAAGCATCCTCTCAGGTCAGGCGGTATAATCAACTATCTTATGAAAGAAACATATTTGATTAGCTTTAGTTTAAGCTGGCAGGTCTTGAAGAGCAGATGATAGACTGACTTTTTCTTTTCTATATAATATGGTAAATAAAGAAATGGCAAAGTATAATTTATAATGCAAAATGATCAAGTACTTGGTAGACTGCTCTGAAACAGTATTGCCAGGGTTTCTCTCTCACCTTCTTTTTCCTGCTCCCCTTGTGCCCCAGCCCCAAACACAGAACAGTCCTTCAGCAATAGGTCACTGACATGTTTTCTCTCCTCAGTCAGAGGCTTCATGAATGCTTACTGCTATCACTTCCACTTTAAGAAAACAGTCAATATGTATGAAAATTATCATTTACTCTATTCCAGGCCAATATTGACATAACCAAGAAATTACAGGATTTTACCAGCCCAAGAACTGTATCTTAACATACCTTTCTACAACCCATTTCATTATTATGATGTTTCTTCAAAGGAAATATAGAAACAAAAATTAAGTGGCCAACTTCAGGAAAGAGTTTCCATGTTTTTGTTTCTGCAGTTCAAAAAACTGTGTTTACAGGTACTGTAATAATAAAGCTTAATAATAACCCTTTTGGATCTATCACCAAATAATATTGTTAGTTTTTTGGCCACTCCATTGTAAGGAGGAAAATTAACATACTAGTATGACTTGTTAAAGCTAGTGAGTCTATGGAGTTTGTCTGAAAATAATCTGTACTTCAAGTGGAATAAGAAAAGTTTCACATCCTCTACTGTAACATGAGATGCAAAAACATTTTAAAGGAGCAATATATATACATGAAGAATTTGCTGGAAAGATGGGACAAAAACTCAGACCAAAAGAACCCAAAGCAACCAAACAACATAAAACAGACATAAAAGTGCAACTTAGACTGGATTATATTTGTAGCTCTTAAATGGGTGATTCTGGAGTTTATTGCCTGTAAAGGAGGCAAAAATATATTAGTACCTTATTATTTAAGTGTTGACTAAACTTGAACAACTTGTAGGAAGCAGGCCTCCAGCAAAGTCAAAGCACTATAAATTGCTAGATATAGAAATATAGTGTTAGATATTGATTCCAAATGCACTATATCACTTTGCCAATTTTCTCATGTGAAGCCTCCCTGTAAAAGATAGAGAACCACTAATGATAGACTGGCGGATTTCCTACTGATACACACAGGCACACACATATACTGCACTTGTCACCTGTGTTTTGAGCCAAAACCAGATGGGAAACTGTGGTGTGAGAGGAACACACGTCCAAGATGATAAGCTTTGCTGAGAGAACGTGCATTTCTATAAAGCTAGACTCAGCACATGTTGCAATGCCAAACACTGAGCAATGTTTGGATTGGAGCTTACTCAGAACTTGGGCAGGTTTCATCTCCATCAGCCTGAAATCTACCATCTCTGGCCTAACAGGGACATCTACCCTGGTACAGAGACCATCTGCAATAGGGATGCACAGGCTAGGCGGTCTTTAATGCATGTCCCAGGGGCCTCAAGCTTACTCATCTCAAAGCACCCCAGAGTAACCACCACCTGCCTTTAAATGACTTCTGAAAATCAGCAATTCCACCTGTGCAATTTTCAGTACCGAAATACATAGTGGTAAAGACTCCTTTGTCAGAGCAGTTATGCAAGTATTTCTTCATAGAAGATTAATCAAAAGTCCAGCTGAACAGCAGCAAAAGCTACAGAAGGAGCTCAAGAGGCTAACCCTAAAGTCTTCATATGTTTTATATCACTAAAGTCTTAGTATGTTTCATTTTATTTTATAAGATTTATGAACACCCTTGAAGAAACAATATCATTTTCAGATAAATTCTATCTTTATCTACTGGAACCAGAAGAGAAATCAATTTTGGAATCCTAATTACAAGAGGACAGATACAAGTCTAGACACTCAATCAAAACCAAAAAAGCAATAGGGGCAGATGGCCTGAAATAAGAAGACTTTCATGCAGTGCAAAATCTCTTAATCTTTAGACAGAAAAAAAATCAGACAGTTTCTAAAAGTATTTGGCCTAAAGAGTTATATTTTTAATGTGATAACTACTTCTAATGTTTTTCTTTACACAATGTTCAGTGTAGGCTGTAACGCATTTTCAAGTACTTCCGTGTTAAAATGGAAGAATACTTTATTTAAAACATTTCCACAGGATGAGGATTAACAATATTTCATTGTACTAACAAAAAGACCTTTGATAGCCTTTGTTAGAACTGCATTTTCTTTTTGGTAAGATCTCCTATACCATTTCTTTTCAACCTCTTCCATTTGGTGATGTCATATTAAAATAGCAAAATATTTCATGAAGACAAGGCAATATACATCCTTGAAAATTCAGGGTTTTCCCTGGTAAATCTACAGGTTAGCTGATGAAGGCAAATATAAAAGAGGGCAGGAGTTTTCTGTGTCAGGTGTAAGCTTGAGAGAGGTAACTGATCCTTAACAGGATGGAATACAACTGTGTAATAATTTTTTTTAAAAAATACATGCTCCTTGAAAATTATGGCCTAAAGATTTTCAGGCTTTTCAATCCCTACCATTGGCTCTGGATTTCCATAAACTTCCAAGAAAGTTTTAGGTGAATTCAAGTTCTTATCAGGGCCTGAAGTTAATGATAGCAAAATCCTCATAAATAAACACTAGCCAAATAAAGAGAGTAGTAATTAACATTAGGAACTGCTCTATAAAGTTCTCTTAAAACAAATGGCCATGGTGTGCTAATTACGATTCAAATAGGTAGGTGACCACTTCAGATGATCAGAAGGTTTAAGTGCCTAAAAAACTGAATTGATCCTATGACCTTAGTTAGACATTTTTGCAGGACTGATTTGCAGGACTACCATGTTTACAAAAGACTGAGTCAACTCCTACCACCATCAATTGGTAGGATTAGGTGGAAATGAATGCCTGGAAGAGATGTTTAGTTTGCTTGATGTTATTTCCTTTAACATATGTATATGAAGTAAAAAATTCCTTCTGATTGCTACAATCACCTCAGCTCTTTAGCAGAAAGAAGGTTTCATCATTGGGCTTGGAAGTTGACTTCTTTGACCTTATTTTGTAGGGAACAATCCAAATGGTCTAACCTTGCTGTTGGCAGCATTAGAGATGAAGCTGATATTAATTCCAGTTAAAGCCTTGCCTGCTTTTTGATCACACTAAACAAGGTTGAATTTATTTCTCCTGAAGGTATACCCTGTAAAACTCAAAAGAGTAAGCACTACAAAGAAACAGTAGAAGCATTCATAATTTAAATGACAGCATGTTTTATACAAAGTACTGTCAAGGAATATGACAAGGCTATGAAATAAATTGAATAGAATTTAAGAAATCTAATGCAGTCAGTAGAGGTAAATGAGAAGGATTAAAATCCTAGGTGAAAAAAAGGGCAATGGAAGTGAAAGCAGTTAGAGAAAGACATAAAATCACTCCAGTGATTGCCTAGCACATTTCTAATATTTTACAAATAAAAAAATAATTGCCAATTATGAGAAAATAGTTATTAACAGCATAATAAAAAAGAGAATTTAATAGAAACTAAAAGAACTAAAATACTTAGAAAATAAGATGAGTCAGCCTGCAAACAATATTTCAGTTATAAGTTCTTTTACTGGTTGAAGTTCTCTTACTGATGGAAACATGTAGGGGGTCTTGCATAGCTCAAGTGGTCTTGTGTAATCATCAGCAAAAAGGTACCATACAAAGATATCATGCAAGTGAAAATAGAATAGCTGAAATTCTGATTTTTCCATCATTTCTTCATGTTTTTTTGTGCAATACTATGGAACATTGTCCCAGGTGTTTTATTCAATTTGTTAACGGTAAATAAATTGAGTGCCTTTTCCTCTCTCTAATGCATGCACATGCAAGCAGAAGTCTTATAAAACATTAAGAAATATCAAAATACTTCATAATCATGTATCTAAATATAAAGCTTTATGCTCTAATTACCAGCAAGCTCTCAAGAGATGAAACTAAAGTAGGGAAAATGAGAAGAGCCTCTGAAATGAATGCAGCAGTGCAGACAGCCCAGGCATGGTTTCTATCTGTACCCATGTCCCTGAGATGTTCTTATTTGCCTGGCAGTATCTCATTAAGATGAATGGGCCACTTCATGAGTCTTTGGAGGGTTTCTGAAAGGGCAGAGAAACATGAAAGAGAGAAATGATAGCATTTACATTCTGCACCATTTAATGGATATTTACTGGCAGGGGGATCAGGTGCTTTACATTGTAAAAAATAACAGAGGGAACCACTCAAGTTCTTTGAGATTTTTCACTTTTCTTGTCCAAACTTTCACAAGCAACTACTGGTTTTTTGTTTTGTTTTGTTCTATTTCTTCTAATTAACTAATTTAATGTTTCAAATTCCAGGCGGTAACAACAGAACTATATAAAGTTTCCATTAATATTGGTAACTCAAATATAGCTTCATGACAGGTAAGTGCTAAATTAAATACCTTCAGTATGTATAGGTTTCTTTGAAAGACTGTTAAAGCAGTGCACATCCTTAATTAATTAATTAACCTTCTGTAATTAACATAAATGACAATAACAACATAGATTATCCGAAGGACACTATTTATTATGAGTGATTTTAATAAGTCACAGATAAAGGAAGCAAAGTTGGGATTATCTCTTCTTCCCGTCTTCTAAAAATTCTAGTGAAAAGAACAGATCATGTGGAGCCATTTAACTTTTCTTTTCCTATGTTGATGTCAGCTTTGCAGTTATACTTGGCATAACAGCTTTGATTAAACATTTTATATAATTGTAAGCTTCCTGAGGGGACTCAGAATGGAACTATCAGGTGCTTGGGTTACATTCCAGATGGCAAGAGATTTGCTCAGCTTCACAGTCCTCTTCCCACTGATGATACTAAACCACAGTGGAATTCATTTGCAAGTAATTCCGGGAACCATCAGGTTGAATTTCAAAGAATTTAAAAAATCAGCAACTCTACTTTTAAAACAAAACAGATGATTTGTAGTTGTTTTTTAAACAATTCCCAGGCTTTCCCTTGAGTAATTTTTAAACTTGTGTCCGCAAGTACTAAACTCTAAAAAAGGCACACCTTTGAATGGACTTCACTGTTATGCCAGTAGACTGTAGTTTTCAGCTGAAATTCATCAAAATACTGTCTGAGAGAATTCATTATCCTTTGTAAAACAATCAAGGAATTTAACCGTGGGTAGTAACTTGAAAAATTAACATCAGTAATCTACTGTCAGACTGTCTTACCAATGTAAGATAAGATCAAGCAACTCCTGGATCTCAGGTTATTTCAGGACACAGCTATTTCAAACCCCACTTCACTCTGCATAAGCAGAATAGAGAACCATTGCACTGGGGCATCTTAATGTAATAACGGTATGAACATGAACAGACAAATTCTGTGAAAGACCTCTGCTTTCTTTATCAATATAGTTTGCAGATATTACCTTTGACAGGAGAAGAAAAAATTAAAGCAGTGTTTCACAATATTGGATTCTTTGAATCAAAGAATTAAAGTAATGTTAAACACAGAATAAAGGTCATATGAATCTGATCTTAGAAGATCAAGATGATGAGTCAAAGCTGATGAAATCTCAAAAAAATTTAAAAAGAAAGGTCAATAATGGATTTAGTCGATTTGCTGATGAATAACACTTTAACAAAAAATAAATCTTATGTTCTGTCAGATGATTAAAATATCATGCCTGAACTATTTTACAGATCTAGCAACACAAGAATTTAAAAGAGCATTATTTCATAAAAATAATGCTTAGAAAATAATATTGTAATAATAGGAAGCCACATAAAGTTAAGGTTAAAAATGAATATATACCCAAAAGCATATAATTTCATTAAATTTTAAGTTTGAACTCTGTTTTGAAATTGCCATGGCAGGCATTTAAAAGTATTTGTATACAGTATTGACATTTTTTGTGTACTTAGAGCTACACCTTAGTTCTAAGATTTTGATCCATTAGTTTGTTTTTTTTAAATACCAGTCCTGAATTTGAATAAAGTCTTCAGAACAAAGCATCGATTATAACCCACCGTTCTGATTGTCCTATTGATAAAACAAAACAAAACAAAACAAAACAACATTCAAGTAATAACTTAGTCTCACGGGACAGGAAGCAACCAAACAGAGCTATGAAAGTGACAATTTTATGCCACTTTGGAGACTTGAACATGTAGAAAATTCAAAATCTGTTCAAGGAACAACTAGTTTAATTTAAATAATAAAGGATTACCTCTTCTGTAGTTCTTACAGAAATCTTTGTTCAAGAGAAGAGTCAAAAATGGACAGAGCTCCTTTAGCCTGGAAGGAAATTTTCAGCAACACTATCAGGCAAGATGGTGGACTTTTGCAGGTGATGAATTTGCTTGCAATTTAGCTGATTTCAATTTATGAATTTCCTTTCTCTTATCTACTTAGAAAATTCTATACAAGAGAAATATTTTCAAAACAATCTCTGAAATTATTCTCTTTCCATAAATAAAACTGCCAATAAATCTCTCATCCCTTCTAGAAACTGCTATGTAATTATGTAACATCCAAAAGTTCAGAAAGTTAGATTTCAATCCAGTAATTACTGGGACTTCATTTGATGTCCATGGACTTTTAATCTGTCAATGATATATTAGAAAAAGTAACTATGATTATTCTGTTTATACAAAATATTAATCTCTATTCCTATTAGAAGTATATAAAGCAGAGACAATAACCAAATCATTTTAAGCTACACTAATTATTCATATAAAGCTATTTTGGAACCTATGAATTATATTTACTCATACTCATATTTTGTCCCTGCCAAAACTTGTCAGAAACACCTAGGAGATTGTATTCTTAGCTCACCTAAGAGCAATCTTTATATTTTTATGAATTTGTGTTTTATGAGTCCTTCTAAAATGCTGTAATGGAACATAGTAAAAGTTTGCCTGTTGTTCTTGAATGGATAAACCAATAGGTATTTGGAGAGGTTTGGGGGCATGTGAAATTCCAAGAAAACAGGATAAAGTTATTTGCAGCTGTAGTGATGCTACCACACTGATGTCTACTCAAGAAACAGCTTTGTCATGGTACCCTGTTAACAGCACTTATTTAAATAACAAATATCTGAAACTCGATTAGTTTTTAAAAACTTAGGAACCCACTGGGTGTCTTCTGCATTTGCAAGCTGGCAAGGTCTTCTCTGCTCAGTTTTACAATCTTTTCCTTACCTCTGAAGCAGAAAAGATGACTATTACCTACAGTGAGATAAAATGGAAAGTCCCACAAAGAAATTGTTAATCATGTGAATAAATTCATAGATAGATAAAGTTTCCTCCTTTTTTTAAGAACTGTCATCAATCTGAGGCCAAGGCTGCCTGACCAACCTGCTAGTTATTACAAGTAATGAGAAAATTTCTGGGGAAAGATGTATTGATAATGAAACCATCTTAATGCTTATAGTTTTTTCTTTTATTGCAGATTTGTATTGTCCATTGCTTTTAGATGTTTCAGGAGTCACACATGAATATTTCAAATGAAAATGCAGCAGCTTCCTAGGAATTTACAATACATATATATTTCAAAGAGCAATTATGGGTCAGATGGTACCTCGTTTCTGTGAAGCTGCATAGAGCTGCAGAAAGAATAAATCCTCTGCATGTTCCCTTGTGCACTCATCTGGGACGAACAGCAGCTGCAATACTGAGTAACATAGCTGTTCTTTCTGCATTTGTGCCCTGAGAGAAGTCTCTGGACTGCTTGGGCATCCTTCAGAAGGCAGAAGGAAGAGAATTTTCTGGTTTCTTTTAACAAATGTTGCTTGAGGTGCACATTGTCTGCATGTTGTGCCTTTGGGAGGTCATTGAAAGGACATGGATTTTTCTGAAGGACTCAAAAGAAGAAAGGGAAGTAAACTGGCATGTTGGGTTTGCTAAAATACTGTTTCTTGTAGCAGTCAAGTGTAAATATACCTGACCTTCCCCCTTTCGGATATTCCTCTGTAAAGGAATCTAGAGAAAAGTAAATCTCCAGCTACACTAAAAAAGAGAAAGGAAATTGGGAAGATAAGGAAAGAGGCAATTTCTTGTTCCATGACTAAATGAAAGAAAGGACAACTCATCATTTCTAAATAAGTTACAAATATTAGCATAGTCTTTACCCTCAAGGCAAATGAGACAGCTCAGATTTACAATTAATACCTCCCACAGCAACCAGTAAATACAAGTTCAGCATTTTTAGGAGAGAGGTTCTGGGACTGCCTACCCAAAAGATCCATCAAAAATTAACTTAAGCTGGCAGTTGGGCAGCTTGTTTCCTCAAATAAGACTACAAAGAAAACCCACAAATGCTCAAACCTTTCTAAGAAAAGCAGCAATCTACATTCATTTTTTCTGAGTGGACCCTTGTGTCTATATCATCATCTTATGTCAAAAATAATTTTGTGATAAGAAGTTTTACAATTAAGAGAAAGACTTTAAAGACAACGACAAAATATAGAAAAGTGTGTAATACAGCAAGCAAAGGGAGTGCGAGTCACTTTTGGATGCTATTTTAGGGCAATGCTTTTATTAATTAAGCCCACAATCACAGATCATCTGTCAGCTATGGCAAAGCGTTAAGGAATAATGAATGAAAGATTGTACTGTAGAGAATAAAATAGTTCATGACGAGCTGAGTACAAAATTCTCTCCTGTAGACCCTCAGAAGAACGGTAGATTGTATCATATGAGGAACAAACTAAATGTGTTCAAACACCCTCCATTGGAAATGAACACAGCCACATCTGGCTGAGTTAAGGGAAAAAAAGCTACATTGTGCTTTTATTCTCATGGGCAGTGCAGATTGACACTTCTGGGTTGCTGAAGCCACAGAGCTAAATATTCATTGGAGAATAAATGCATTACAAATGTAGGTAAGCCCTTTCTGAGATGATGAAGCATTTGTAGGAGTATGTTTTTCAAACATGTTCATTTTTTCATGATTCAGACATTTTAGCAGAGTATATTTTTGCTGGAAAAAATAACGAACAGCGTACCTGGACTTCTTTTGTTCCTTATTTTGGCATAATTTTTGGAATTATTTGTCAGTAATGAAACCAAGGAGCAGAAAATGAGACTATGTAACAGTTTTTCAAGAAGTACCTACCAAAATGCATGTATCCTGAGATTAAGGTTTAAGACAAGACATGCATTTTTCCCCATACAAACTTTGTATAGTGAATAACAAATACAAGTGATGTGATTTTGATATGAATTTTAAGCAAGTAATAGTCTAAAAAGTATTAAGTCACAAGAATTTTCACATGCGACTGGAAAGTTTCTGTGTAATTACAGAATTAATATTTTGACATAGATATCACAACAGTATAGATTTAACTTCTATTCAGGGAGGTGTTTTAAATTTACTTATATCTCTAACTATTATATGTTAGATATATTCACCACTATATGAACCATAACTATTCCCTATGCATCCCAGAGCTCCCTGCGTAGCACACTTCAATCATTTCTCATTTGTTATGAACTGCAGGAAAGGTTAATGCTGCCCTTTCATATTCTGTGCACTTCTTTTGCCAAAATAGCCAGATAGCAGTTTCCTTCAGCTGAGACCCTAGACGTATTTTTTTAGTATGGGTGTATTCATAGTACAGTCCCAGACAGATTTCCACTGTCAGTTATATCGCAGGCTGACTCTACACCACCAAAAATATACACCACCACTGCTGATTGAAGAAGACAAGAAACTGAAAAGCTCCAATTCATTCTTAAAAGAGTTGCAGTAAAGTAGCTCTAAATCTAAGTAACTGCTATGTGGCTGCTGCTATAACCAGGAAAATTCTTACTTCTGCAGACTAAGCCTGCGGCAATATAGTGGTGAATTGGGACTGCAGAGTTCACTCATCTTTTCCTTTTTGCTCATTAAGAACAGCTATTTTATTTTCATATTTCTATTCAGTATCTTTATTTTCTAATACAATTATACATTGGAGATCAAAACATGGGGAAAAATGTTTCCTTAACAATATCAAATCAATTATTAAAACCGAAGTTGTTTTTATTGTCTTGGCCTCAAATACTTACAGAGCTTATGAATTTCCCCTAATTGTGCCTGAGGAATTAAAAATGTGATGTTAATGTGCAATTCTGCTATTAACATACTTCATCTAATGACATTTAAATTAAATATTTTGTGTGCGTTTTATCCCTAGAAGTCAGGTTTACTTTTTATTTTCCAGGATAAAGCAATACTAGTTTTACATTGCAATTAAAAGTAATCATTGTAGCAGAGTGTTTCCAGTTGAATACTTCCCTCTCTGCCTAGGTGTTTACATGTCCCTTGGCATATGTCTCCTTTCTTGTAGCAGCTCAACATTCCTCCAGTCAACAATGTAAGTTAAAGCAGGTTATCAAGTGCTCTGACTGAAGCTATGAAGGCAAGGAAGGCAAGGAAGTAAAAGATGAGGAGGTTCTCAGATGTCTTCAGATTCCTTCTTATTATTTCCTTTCTATGTTTTCTCTTTCCCACCTTACAAAATCATTATAAACTCATCAGTCACCCTGACCCCACAGATACTAGGCACTAGCAAACTGCCATGTCTCAGGAGAGGCTGTGCCCAGAAACATGATCAGTGTGTTTGCCCAACAGGCCAACGCTGCTCTGTACAAAAAGCTTCTTAGCTGCATCTGCCATAGGGTAAAGCCATAATCAAAATGCCTCCCATGAGCTCTCATATAGTATTCACTGAGATGCAAGACAAAATAAAAAGGAGTCTGACTTAAAAATAACTCATGCAAGCAACTTGTAACTGTGTACAATGCTCTTCTCCTGCCCAAACAAGTTTTCTCTCCAGATCTTTTTATCCTTATGGATGAACATCTTGCTCTTCTAGCATGATTC
This sequence comes from Phaethon lepturus, assembly GCF_000687285.1. Taxonomy (NCBI): domain Eukaryota; kingdom Metazoa; phylum Chordata; class Aves; order Phaethontiformes; family Phaethontidae; genus Phaethon; species Phaethon lepturus. The sequence continues at coordinate 34,467 of NW_010515319.1, read as the reverse complement.
ATTTTGTTGAATAACATGATATATATGCTTAAGAGTTTATTGATATTTTGATACAAAAGAACATTTTCATAATTATGACAGAAAGACATGAAACTAATACTAAATATAAAATTTCACCACTCATTCTGTACATTAAATGCAGCTAAGCTTTCACAGCGCATCTGCAAAGGTTTCCTTGAACTCTCCAGTGTTTGCTTTGGTGTGAACTGGGTTCATCCCTCTAAATTATGATAGCTGTCAGCCACTTTAAATTATTCACAGTTAATGAGGTGTAGGAAAGCCCTCAGCACTCCTGAGGTTAGGAGCACAGGGCTGGTGTTAGACTGATATTCTGTCACCTGTGAAGGCATGATGCCTGCATGGCCGCTAAAACAGACTTAAATTGGTAATATGCCACTACAGCACAGAATAGTAATGGCACTGAACCCCACAGTTCAGGCCATAGTGTTCTGGGTGTCCTGTAAACAGAGAAGTAGACATAGTTCCTGCTACAGAGATAACAATCTAATACACTAATAAACTAATGGATTATTAAATGCAATATTTAAAAAAATGTTATGACCAGTTTCTGACTTTATTTATATTGGTATCAATCTACTGTAACTTCCCTGTAATTCATTAATCAGTAGGGTTTTTTCTACAAGGTCCCAGAGTAGGTATGAAATACATGTTTTATAGTATGTTGTATAAAAAGAAAATATAATTATTCACATTAATTTTTAATATAACGATTTACTTTCCTACCAAAATTGGTTTAAACAGAGCATAATCATTCCTATATTTTGACAAATAACTGACATATCCACTTTTACATCAATCTGTTCAGTCTTATGTATTCCAGGATGCTAACAAGACATCTAGACACCCACAATAGGGGAAAAAAGTGTTCATTTCTAGATGTGACTGCTCAAGTAACTGATACTTCATCCATCACATGATCTACTGGAGACAGCGATCAACCACAGCCATGGGCTGCAGTCTTAACTATTCCAATTCATACAAAAACGTTGCATTGTAACACAAGACTATGAAGATACTATGATAATTATCTGCTCCCTGTGTGCTGTCATCACTGAACACTGTCTTAGTCATCTGCTGGCTCCCGGCATTTAAGCACTCCTGTAGGACTTTTCCCACCTTCCCCCTTCTTCCCTTTCCAAGTGTGGTGATTTTCTACAATAGGTCTGTTCCACTGAAAGGGTTAAACCGCACACTAAGAGGAGAAGATAAATCAACTCACTATCTGAAGAAACAGAAAATGATTGTAGGTTATAGAGACAAGAAAGTGCAAAATCAACTCTTTTCCTTGGTTCATCCTCATTGTCTCCACATGCGTGCAGAAACACCTGCTGAAATGCATATACATGAAAGTACACACAGGATTGTTTTCAGTCTCTTGTAAATAAATACAAATATTTGCAATGGATTCTAAAAAAATGAGAAAAAAAAAGACAAGGTATATATGATTTTATAGTTAATTCTTTTTTATGACACTTGAGATTTAATTCTCAGCTGTACCACAGTCATTTCTCTGTCAGACTGGGAATTTCTGTTAAGGAGAATCCTTGGTTTCCCACTTAGCATACCTTGACTATCTGAAAGAGACACAAACTTCACCTTTTTCAAGTTCAGTATCATGTAATTACAAGCATGCATTAGAAAAAGTTTGTAAGAAAGAATATACATTTTGTACATGTATAATTCCATTGAAACAGAATTTTGTGCAGTTTTGTAAGGTGGAGAGCAAGGTTTAGCAACAACTAGCAGGTTGTTTCTGCCTTCCAAAGGCAGAAAACTTACAATTAAGAAGAAATTGGAAAAACATATGTAACAGTACCAGCCAGTAATGCCTATAAAAACATGTCCCATTGACAGCAACCTTACTGCAGAATTCTTCAACGCAAGCCAAACATTTTGTTGATAGCTATAAATGTCAAATCTCATATCTCATTTAATCTTCTTATACTTATGGTTATTATTAACATCATTTTATGATAGTAAAGCCTTTTTTGGCTATATTTTTTCTAAAGAAGTGAATGATGCTTCTTTATGATACATTAAAGTAGACACATGAACTGTATTTTTGTTGTCCATTAGGTTAATATTTTGTTCTGAAACAAATCCCAAAGGCCTGCTATCAGTGAACAGCAGATGGAACTGATGAACACATGCATTCCTAAGCATGGCTGCCTTCATTCTATTTAGTGGCTGGAAAATTTCCCAAAGTAGAATCATATAATCATAGAATCACAGAATCATAGAATAGTTTGGGTTGGAAGGGACCTTTAAAGGTCAGGTAGTCCAACCCCCCCACAATGAGCAGGGACATCTTCAACTAGAAGTTGAAGTAATGTATGTCTTGTTCATATATTCGTCATTCATTTCTGATGTACTCTGAGTAGTTCTCAAGTTAGAAACAAACCGACACAGAAACGGAACTGAATGTATATTCCCTTTTCAGGGAAGATGTTTTGTTCTGAGAGGTTCAACGGAAGCCTTGGGACCATTCATTCAGCACTGACAAATGCTGCCTGTGAGGATGTGAACTTTTTTGACTTTGTGGAAAGTCAGTGACTATGGAGATATTCAGGACTTTGATGCTAAAACTGACCTTTGATAATTAGTTAGAAGACGGAAAAAAAGCAATCTATTACATGCATGAATAATCTTACCTTAATTGCCAGCTAATGAAAGCAGCCTTTTTTAATGCCTCAGACTTCCACATATTCACCATAAAAGTTCTATCTGTGATACTTGCAGACAACTGAAGCTCAGGATAGCCAATTAAGTTGAGTACACCCAAATGGACACCTTTTGACACGGGCAAGGACAGACTGTGAAAGAGTAAATGCTTTGGTTTGAACCCCAGCCCAAGTAAGACCGCACATATAATGAAACCTCATTACAAAGCACTGAATCTAGCATGAAAAAGTTGCCAAGAAAAGGAGACTGGGTTCCACCTCCATAAAAGTGTGAGCATCAGCACTGTGTCAGTTCAAGTTTTTGGTTTATTTTCACGTCTGTCACTATAATGAAATGAGCCGGTATTGTGACATTAATGTTATATTCAAATAAATTTTATATAAATTTGGAAAAGCCTGCCTTCCGCTTCAGAACCTGCTATTTGTACTGCAAATTTCACTCACCATGGGAGTTTGTGACAACTTGGTTTCCTCTGTGCTCTTTTATAGGATTGTGTGTAACGGCCTTGATTTTGAGTAGGGTTTCTGGAATGCAATTTTTCAGTTTCAGGGTTTTTTTTCAAGAACTTTTTTTAATGTCATTTTTCTCTCTCTCCGTATATGTAGCTTTTCTGTTTCCGTACACACACAGGTCTTCCTGACCCCAGAGTTTCATAAGTCATGTGAATATTGTTGCTTTCCAAGCAAGCTTCAGTTCAGCAATAATTACAAAATTTCACAGCAGGTTTTGCTGCTTCAGCTTGGGGCAGACGGCTTGAAGTTTCCAATATTGGCCTCCTGGACAAATACTACACCACAATTAATGTCCCTCACCCCCTCAGTAAGTGAAAGCCAGAAGCAAAAATAGAAGGAAGAGAAATAAAGGAAAACCAGATGCCTGAAGTTAAATTTTGCTTCTTGTTGCATTCAAGCAGACACACTGAAGCAACTCAGCACAATTTCACCAAGGTTTTCAGTGGGCAGCAGGTAGTTGATACCAGTCACAGCTCACCGTGTTGCCAAAAAAGGGGGTGAGGCTGTAAGCCACAGAACCGTAGCAACCAGAAAGGTTAATTACCAGACATTCTATGGAAACAATGAAAACACAGCTCTCAGTTATTATGACCCTTTTTACAATTTAAAGTAGAATTTGTCAATTCTGCAGAAAGAGACATATGACAATACATAACACAACATGAAACGTATACATCCTTATTAGTTCTAGTAGTCTGAAAGTTTCTTTCTCCCTAAAAGTGTATTTACTCCCTAATAATTTTTGTTTTTCCACAGTGGTGTGACTATTTTGCATTATGAAAATATTATGGAATATTTCAATTCTCAATACAGTGTCCACATATGACGGAGCTATTCTGCTATTATTTTCTAAAAATCTTGTTTCAATGTTTAGCATAACCACTTGATAAGAACCATTTTCTACAAGCTTCAGGTCTGGTCCAGATATAAATAGCTGTTCATATTGTCTTTCTGATTATGTAAAACTTTCAGGAATTAAATTACAAACATACCAAACAAATTCTAATTGCTTTGACCCTGTGTATTTGACACCCAACAAATTAAGTAAGGGCAAAGTCTAAAAAAAGAACGGAAAATAGAAAGGGTAATTTCAAGGTAGTGAATAGATTCATTATTTATTTGTCACCAAGACAGAGTAAAACTTTAGATCATCAGATGACCCAGACATAGCACATTATTGCTAGTTTAGCAATCCAATATACCAAGATCTCCCTTTCAGTAACATTTCATTGTCTTTGCCCTAAGCAATGGAAAAAATCAAGGGGTGGCATAACATTAAAGCAAATTTATCAAGTAGAACACTTTGTTGGTATTTAGTATAAATATTTCGCAATCAGCATCTAAATTTTATGATGTAGTCCTGGGAAGACTTATGTGCAACCTTAAATTTACTCAAATGCCTAAAGTTTATAGTGTGCATAAATCTTTGGGATCATGACTGAGTCATCCATTTAATCACAGAATCACAGAATCATTAAGGCTGGAAAAGACCTTTAAGATTAAGTCCAACCATCAACCCAATACCACCATGCCCACTAAACCATGTCCTGAAGTGCCATGTCTACATGTTTTTTGAATACCTACACCTTGTGATTAATCCTTGTGATATAAAACAATGTGTCACTATATAAAGTAATGTATCACTATCATTATTTTTGGAAGAGGAACTTTGTCTTGGAAGTTCACTCTGACCACATGGGCTGACAAGGCAACATTTCCAAAACCACACAAGGACACTTCACACAGGAAAAGATGGACATGAAAATAATCAGAATTTTCAGAATTACAGATCAAGGTTTACAAATCTCAGTGATTTGTGAATATAAAATCATTTCGCTGACTATTTACAGGTTACAACTCTTGCTTAGCTATGACCTGTCACATATGACAACAGGTTAAGTTCTGAAAGTGAAAAAACATTTGAATGGGAGCATGGCCCTAAAAAACCCAAAGCATAAAAATCAGCTTTTACTTGTAAAGACTCAACTGTACTTCAAAAAGACGGTATTCACAGGCAGCTCCCATTCATTATGGAGCAACTTTATAATTTTCTACTGCTGACTCACAGCAATTAAGCTAGGAAACATAGTCGAGAGAGAAAGACTGGCAGACAATTCACCATTGGCAAATAAGCTTATGCACAATGGTGGATTTGGCTCTAGGGGCAAGAAATGAGGTGTCATGAAATCCTACAAAAGGAAAGACTTCATGTGCTTTAATTTGAAAATTACAGAAAATGGAAAGAGGTGTATGGAATAATTATGCTGAAAACACTATGCTTTTAGTTGAATCAGGCAAAGCCGTAACAAAAACAGGCAGCTGAAAACAGAAGCAAGGTACATAAAGCACTGGGTTTCTTTCCACCCTGAACATTTATTTCTTTAATGATGGAATAATCTCTGTCACCTACAGCAAAGAAAAGGTTTGGGTAAAAAAGCACATTGTTCTGCCAATATTAAAGCAGCATATGCAAACAAAAAAAAAACCAACCAAAGTGTTGTAATCATCATTAAGGTATAAAATGCAAATGATTGGTCTGGGCAAGCCTTCCAGTGCAGATGGGCTGGCCCTGAAGTCAGAGATTTTCAACTAGCTGAAGCAAGAAACATTTCCAACTTTGCCCCTAAGCATTTAGAACAAAACAAGTAAATGAAATAAATCTCTTATTGATAGTGAAGAAAGATAAGATAAATATATGTAAGGCTAGAGAGCTCACAAATATTTTTACAATTAAACGCAGAAAGAGGTGTTATTTTTTTCTTATGCAGACTATGTTAATATCCTTCACCATCTTACTGCCATTTAAAACTGTCAAGCACATAGCAATATTTCCACAGGGTTGGAAACTCCATCTCTCCTGAATTCTATAAAAGCACTTGTAGTTCTCTGTTAGTGGTCTCTATTGTTTGATTATAATTTTTTCCCTTCTCCAACTTTTCATGTTGTCATTGATCCCATAACAAACTTGTTCTAAGTTTATAAACATCTACACTTAACACTCTCTTTCACTGTCACAAACATTACAGCATATACTCATTTTTAGGGGGAAAATATATTCTACTTTTAATGAACATTGGTCATGGACCTCAGAACTCCAGACAGGAAATCACAGAGACATCTGAAGCCTGAGATGCTAACATCTAAAAAAAAATTCATTACTTATTCTCATTTCTACTAGAAGAGTGGTGTATAGAGTTACAGCTAAGGGACAAAAATATCCTATCAGTCCAAACATGTCAAGTGTTTGTAAATTCAATGACTCTTCACAAAAAATCTATTAAGTAAAAATTATGAACTCAATTTAAAATTAACCCTGTTCTCAACATCTAAAAATTTGATACTGGGAAACTGTTCCATGTGAAGTATTCATGAAGGAGAGAAAAAAAAACTAAAATCCTGCAAATAAATTATGAATTATTTTCTCAGTTCTTTTCAGGATACCAAGTGATGTGCTTTGGTGTCTCAAAGTTTTCTCTGCTTTAAACATAGACCTTTATAATATTTTAAAATCTAATGAAGAAGTCACAAAGATACTACAAAGGATCTGTGAATAATAGTTACTTCAAAAGTATTTTATGTAGGTAAATTTTGATGTTGGCTTTAAAATAAGCAGTTTATCGTTTGCCAACAAAATCATCTATCATTTGTTGACGAGACATTTTCTTTCAGGCAAGATGTGTAAAATTCTAGGGAAAATACACAGTTTGCAAAATTATTTCCCAAAGTGTGTCCAGACATCTATTTCCAGGCCTCATGCTTTGGTAAGCCAGCATCTACATTTCAAATATTAAGAGCAGAATATTTTTCTATCTTTATATATAAGTAGAGGAAGTATCGCTATAGGATCACCAGTATTGATATATTTTTCTGGGCATTTGCTGTGTGACACTTATCTTACCTGCTCTTCATGCCTCTCTCTAACTAAATACCCGTGCCATCCATATGCATCTCTGACTAAATACACTCTCCAGGCACAAAAAGGGGCTACTGACTGCCGCTCTGGACAGAGGCATTGGCCTACACAGACATGTGGTTTGATGCAGAACAGTCACTATGCTCTTTTGCAGCATAAGCTTTAAGGCAAGGTGTATTTCATTTTCCTACACGACACTTTTTGGCAGCAGATCTTATCCCTTTTGATATTTCCAAACTCTATTTCTTCTAACTACCTAAACAGTTCATTTGTATTACAACTTTATGATTCATTTCATATCACCTCTTAAAAATACTTGACCTATTAAAAAAATTACAGTTTTATTCCATTTAAGTTTTACACTTGAGAGCATGAACTTATCCCCAGTTGAAATCAAGTTAACACTAAAGGAGGTAATCTCATGTTAAAATAGCCATGCAATTTCAATATGTCTGGGTTCCTCTGGTGGTGTCTCTCCCCACTGATTATACAAAACTGAACACAGATGCTTTAAACCTTACATAGATTAGACACTTAAAGGTCGACTAAAGTTTGCAGTGTGAAGTTTCACCATGGTGTACAAGCTATAAGCATGTCTTTGAACATTACTCAGATACAGTTGTTGGTATATAGCAAAAATTGAGGAATGGACAAGCTCATTTACAACAAAAAGGCTTTTAAACCCAAATTAAAATAGGATAGCCAACTTTCAATAGCTTGAATTTACTAGTGAAGAGGGCCCTATTTGAACTGTGACCTAAACCCAATAGTATCATAGAATCATAAAACAATTTTGGTTGGAAATTACCTTTAAGATCACCAACTCCAACCATTAACATAGCACTGCAAAGTCCACCACTAAACCATGGCCCTGAGCAACACATATACATGTCTTTTAAATACCTCCACGGATGGTGACTCAACCACTTCCCTGGGTAGCCTGTTCCAATGCTTGACAACCCTTTCAGTGAAGAAGATTTACCTAATATCCAATCTAAACCTCCCCTGATGCAACTTGAGGCCACTTCCTGTTATCCTATCACTTGTTACTTGGGAGAAGAGACCAACACCCACCTCACTACAACCTCCTTTCAGGGAGATGTAGAGAGCAATAAGGTCTCCCCTCAGACTCCTTTTCTCCAGGCTAAACAACCCCAGTTCCCTCAGCCGCTCCTCATAAGACTTATGCTCTAGACCCTTCACCAGCTTTCTTGCCGTTCTTTGGACACGCTCCAGCACCTTAATGCCTTTCTTGTAGTGAGGGGCCCAAAACTGAACACAGCATATGAGGTGTGGCCTCACCAGTGCTGAGAACAGAGGGACAATCACTTCCCTAGTTCTGCTGGCCACACTATTTCTCATACAAGCCAGGATGCTCTTGGACTTTTGGCCACCTGGGCACACTGCTGCTCACCACCACCACCAGGCAGCTTTCCAGCTGCTCTTTCCCAAGCTTGTAGCATTGCCTGGGGTTGTTGAGACCCAAGTGCAGGACCTGGCACATTACCTTGTTGAACCTCATACAGTGGCCTCGGCCCATTGATCCAGCCTGCCCAGATCCCTCTATAGAGCCCTCCTTCCCTCAAGCAGATCAATGGTCCTGCCCAACTTGATGTTGTCTGCAGATTTACTGAGGATGCACTCAATCCCCTCATCCTGATCATTGATAAAGGTATTAAACAGAACTGGGCCCAATACCGAGTCCTGGGGAACACCACTTGTGACTGGATACCAACTGGTTTGAACTCCATTCACTAAAATTCTCTGGGCATGGCCATTCAGACAGCTTTTTACGCAGCAAAGAGTACACCCATCCAAGCCATGAGCAGCCAGTTTCTCCAGGAGTATGTTGTGGCAAATGGTGTCAAAGGCTTTACTAAAATCTAGGTAGACTAGAACGTCCACAGCCTTTCCCTCATCCACTAAGCAGGTCATCTTGTCATAGAAGGAGATCAGGTTAGTCAAGCAAGACCTGCCTTTCATAAATCCATGCTGACTGGACCTGATTGCCTGGTTGTCCTGTACATGCCATGTGATGGCACTCAAGATGATCTGCTCCATAACCTTCTCCAGCACTGAGATTAGACTGACAGGCCTATAGTTCTTTCTTGTAGATGGGCATCACATTTGCTAACCTCCAGTCAACTGGGACATGCCCAGTCAGCAAGGACTGCCAATAGGACTGATTGAAATTCCACCAGGTCCCTCAGTACCCTTCGGTGAATCCCATCTGACCCCATAGGCTTGTGTGTGTCTAACTGGTATAGCAGGTTGCTAACCCATCATAGCACCAAAGCCATCAATTCTCACTAGCAAGCACTGATTTCAGATCATTAAATTTATATCTGTGTACCTCAAAAACAAAATATTGGGATGTGGTTGAAAAATTGCATCTAGATAAATATTTTAGTTATTAATAATATATTATGACTGTTGTTTAAATTTTGTATATTGCACTATCCATTATTATTTCTTAATTATGTTTTAGCACCAGCAAGTAATTAATTTTCATCATACTTTTCTACTTGAAAGACTTCAAGAACCTAAAGGCATTCTGTGAAAGCTTTGAACTTCCAATTTCCTTTGTACTTTCCATTTCTCTCCCTATTCCACTGGTGCACACTTACATATTGAAAGATATAGAAAAAAGGTCACAAGTAAAAAAGACAGCTTCAGCAGCGCTAAAAACAGTACAGTATTGGAGTAAACATAACGAAAAGTAGATCTTTATAAACATAGTTCATGAAGGCAATAGACACAGTTGTTGAAACAATTCAGTAAATTACTCTTTAGTGATGCTGTTGTCACTAAAGCTTACATCTCATCTCTGAAGCTACTAAACTGACTGTCCTTGGCATTCCAGTTTCCTAAACCATGACTTAAATTAATTCTGAAGTGGACTTAAACTACTAAGCCCTGACGTTTTGCAAATTTCCCCAAGAATCTTCTACTTTTCATATGAGAATCTTTCCTTTTATTCATTACAGACCTCTTTGAAACAGAAACTACTAACTATTCCCAACCAGGACTGTCATTTTATACGCAAAGACGTAAAATCATCCAAGTAGCTTAAATTTTAGCCTTCTAAAAGGAAAAAGCCACTGAGTTTATTTTAGAGCATTTCCAAGCAGACATGACTACATGATACCTAGGTGGAATAATCAGCTTTCTGTAGCAACAATTCAACAAAGCACATGTAATATCTTCCAGAAATACTGTTATTTAGGAACAGGGGGTAGTTTTCAAACAGCAATGGCAAGACTTGACATTTACATACTTTACCATGGATCACTGCTGGTAATATACTTATGGTGACATAGTGTACTATCTTAGCTATATTTTGTATATTGTTTAATTTAATAGTGCTACTTTTAATGTAGAGCGTGTGCCCAGCTATAGTAATGATCTACTGATGGTGTTAGCTAAGCATTTTAAAAAAGCAGCGTCAGAAATATTAACAGCACTACTATACATTTTCTTTACAAATCTATAAAAAACAGTCAAGTTTCAAAGAATTACAAAAGGCAATTAGTAAGAAGCAAATATATCTATTACCAACAGTTCTCTTTTCCAGTGCCAGTCAACAAATGACATATGGACAAAACCAGACAGACTGCTAGCTGGCAACCAGGTAAGTAAATAATAAAGAGGACAACATTATAACAACCAAAGTCAGCATTTCCCATGTCAGGCTGTTGGTGAGTTCCTAAAGAGAAGCAAGGACTAAATAAGGAAATGTGAAGAGAAATCTTACTATTGATAAATGCAAAGAAAGAGTCAATAGCAGTAGTGGTTATGTCGGACTTGCTGATTTTCTCTCTGAAAAAGACAGCAGACTTCTACACAGACAGGGAAATGCAAGCAGGAAGCAGAAAATGTAATGTATGCATAAAAGGACACTTTAAAGTATTTGAGGTATGAATATCCAGATGAGATGCCACTGTTGTATATGGAGAATATTGTTTCTGGCCTATGAGGAAATAACATCACGCACAGTTCCTCCCTGTGTAGATGCAGCTGATGTGGTTTTGTTCATATTGCTAACCATATAAAGTAACACTTGTTTGCTTCTGGCTTCTTCTGCAAGATGTGTCCCACTCCACAAACACAACCCTAGGGCTCTGAGAGGAAGCGTGTAATCCTGCGGAGGAATGAGCACAACTGACAGGAGTGTGGCACTGCTCCTCAGAGAAGGAAGTTGTGCTCCTGAGGACAAGCAGCAAGCACTCACATCATAAAGGGATGCCACAGTCACTGAAATAACCTGCTTGCCTGGAAATTAGATCAGCACAGCTGGGATGCATTGAGCAACTCAATATACATGCTTCTGCATCATGGGATTTGGTTTCAGAATTCTCTGAATTCAAGAATGATTTTGAAACAAGAGAAATTATTCCCAAACCAAAACATGCTGTTCTTTCAACTGCCCATGTTTGCCATTATAGGCGCTTATTGCACCTGCTGTGCTGAAGAACAAGGCATAAAATGATATCATAGCCAGTTACATTTCTGCCTACATCATCTGTCAGACTGGATAATTCAGTTCCACAAATTCAGCAAACTGATGAGAGTACTGCTGCCCCTACCGCTGAGCTCTGATGAATCACTGAATGCTACAACATTGGCCATTCCTTCAACTCCATGTTGTGAAGTCTGTAGTTCATCTGTGCAGTACTTGATCACCATCCTCATGATGCACCACTGCAACACGCTGCCAGATCATGCCATTATACCTGTAGCAAGTCTGGATGTTCACTTCCACCCTTGGCCACCAAGTTCTAGAAATCACTGCCACATATCCACCAGCAGAATACATTCTCCCTGAACGTTAAGAGGAAAAACTGTTTTAAAATTATTCAGAAGGGAAAGATCATATCACTATTCCTGAAGAAGACTGTTGAGCAATCTTAGCCATGTTGCAGCATATCCAAAAAACTCTGAGTTTCAAAGCATATCCAGAAGGATGTGATAAATGAGTTTGTCACTAGACAGATTATTCTGTGTGACATGCGAGATGCCATTCAAGAAGCTGTTGTCTTGAATCTGCGTTGATGTTCCCATGTTTTTCAAAAAAGAACCCCCAGGCTGTGGCAGACTCTTACTTTAAATGAGTCAAGATAACAAACACCTACTGCAGCATCTTCTGCTCTTTGTCAGGTGTGACTAATGAGTTACCAGGTCCTGTCACATCCAGCAACAGACCTGCATTTCTAATGAATTTGAGGACTTTGCCAAAAACCTCACTCATTTAAGCTATCACCATCAAACGATCAGGCAGAATAAATGTTGCAGATAGTTGAAAGTGCCTTATAACGAACTCCTGAGGGAGACTGGCCAAGAGGGCTTGTCACATCCCTCACCCACAGCAGGTCACATCCACAGCTGGGCAAGGACAATCTCTGAGCAGCAGTGCTACAATGCAGACTCCACCTGCATCTCTGTTGAATGTATGGGTTTTTATTCCACCACTGAGCAGCCCCAATTCACAGCCCACCTCTCCTTATTCTTGTTACTCAAGAGAGACGCATTGCTGCTGTGTTTGGAGTACATGGGGAGTTGCAGTCTCCCAACAAACATGTCCAGTTGAGGGAGATAGAAGTATTGCAGATATGTGCTGCATGTCCATGTTGAAGAGATATGTCCATGTTGAAGAGATGGGTTTTTCATACAAGGGATATTTCTGTACAAGGGCGACTACAATTTTGGTTGATAGAAGGGAGGTAAGAAAAATGCAGATGGAAGAGGTAAAACTGGATTTAAATATTGCCCCAGAAACCTCCATGAAAGACAATGCAGTAGAGGCAGGGAATAGGAAGTTATACATACCTAGTATGGATAGTTTTGCATGCTGTGAGCAATTGTACAACTGCTGACCATCTCAGTGGTGGTGTAGAGTTGGCTATGCATGGAATTACCCTGTGCAGATGTTTGAGCTTCATTGCACATGGGTTAATCACCAAATTGCTCTAGCAAAGCAGCTCTGTGGATGTGCAGTTGAACCACTCCTATCATCAATGGCCAACGAGCTGCCTAAGATACGAGAGACTAGTGATGGGGAGGTTTTATTCACACTGCTGCAGGAAACCTGTCAGCATGTGCACTACAAGTTTCAAAGAATCTGGAAGCACAGGCCAAAAGTTTTAGAAAATAGAGGTTGTGGTTCTTTCATATACTCTGGTTTAGAGGAACCAAAGACTGTCCAGACGATCATCTTCTCTGCTTATGGTGTTGAGCATAGGAATACTTGGGGCAAGTGAGGTGACAACACCGTCTCTTTCAATTCCAACCCACTTTTTCTTTCAGTAAGGGGCCTCTGCCAAATGTGCACTGATAAGAGATGATACACATATTTCAGTGCTGTATAGTTTCAGAGCCAGGAGGGATGAGTAGAGTTTAATGCATGCCTCTCTACCAGCTGTTGACAGGCAGGAGATCACTGCAGGCATAAGTAGACAGAAACAACAAACTTACTAGCAGATCAAGATACCTGTGCAGAACCCTGTAGCAGGCTTAAGGAGTTGCAGCTAAAGGTGAAGATACAAGAATTGAGAGTGAGTGCAAGAAAGAAGGAATAAAAGTAACTGTTTGGAAGGGTTATTATTGATGGAAACCTTTGATAAGATTTATGTCTCTAAGGATTTTATCTGGGCTGCTTCTAAAGACTGGGGAAAAAAGTGAGGATCATGGTCCAGGGTCCTTCAGAGCTCTTATTCCACCTGTGCTTTCTCCCTTCTCTTTCTCTGCCCTGCTTCTCCTATTTCTGTCAGCTTGGCTGTGCCCTGTACACTTCTGCTGACACCTTCATGGTGTGGAGCTCACCAGTCTCCGGGGCAGCGACCATAAGGTGAAGCTGATCAATAAGAACACAGTCTGACCCCTCACCAAGTAACTGCTGAGACAGAGAGCTGCATCTCTGCTTTCTGTGTAGTTTGTATATGCTTTACAGGCTTGTAGCTACTTATGCATTTTGGTGAGCCTAAAGGAAGTGGTATTACTTGAGGTGGATACCTAGGGCTCTCAAGAACATCTTGTGTGTAGTGAAATTAGCTCATCTGGTCTGAAGCAGCTGCATTACTATCTGTAGGTACTTAGCTTGTGTGAGGTGTTTAATTGCATCACAGACAGCTAATTTCTCATCTTTCTGTCTTTGGATTGAAGCAAATTAAACCTTAAAATCAATATAGAGGATGTCTTACAACACGCAGTCAACAAGAAGTTGCAAATACACATGCTGGATGAGTACTGTTGAGGACAGTGATAGTAGATTGACTTTAATGGCAGGGAAGGGCACAGGAAGGTGTAAAATGTAGTAAAATAATTATTTTTACCAACAGTGCATGGGAATGGGAAAGCTGAGGTTGGACGAGTAGTCACTAATGCTGACAGGCTGTAAGTAGGGATGGAAGAGAAAAGGCAGATTAAATAAATGGGCATAGATGAAAGGCAGATGGTTATGGTTGGTAAGGATGATGATTCAATGACTGAGAGCTACTCAGCAAGAGACAATCTTTATGAACACACAGCTCAAATTAACTTCTTATTTTTACAAAATCTGCTTGAAGCAAGTGTGAAAATAGGTCACAACTGCAACAGTCTGAAGTAGCATCGGAAAGATGAGCAGAGCACATTCTGCTATGAAGCAAAGAGTCAGAAGTCTAAAATCTGAGCAGGTATATGAGTGTGAATTACCAGTGAAGTGCTCTCATAACAGAAAGAAGTATATATATGCACCCTTCATTCTTCTTTTATATATAATCATTTGCTAAAGATTACAATGAAAGTGTCTAAGAAATTGAAGACAAATAGTTCAAGAGCAGAAACTTTACTGACTTTACTGGTGGTTGTGTGCTGGTAATGAGGAATTCTGAAAACTAAAGATTTAAATATGAAACACCTTCTTATCTTTATTGCCATACGTTCCTGAAACGAATGCTACCTATGGTCTTACTAGCAAAATCAAAGCTTTTGAAATTTTTGTGGAAGTCTTACATTTTCCATTTGGCTCAAAGACACTGAAGAAGGCTCTTCAAAGCCTTTGGGAATATATCACAAGCACAGTTACATATATTAATAAGAAAATGCCCTGGCCTTGTAACAAAAAGATGAGGTTGCACATTATAGCCAAGTCCAGAGGGACATATGCAGGTGCATTGAATTACAGGTGGACTAATAGGCAAAAATACTGATACCAGCTTATTTCCATTTCAACAGGAGCCTGATATTGCATATTAGATGAAAAAGTTGGAAATCTTTCAAAGAAAAATTTGCTTGGTATTTTAAAAGCAACTATCATTTTTAGCATATGCATTTAGCATAAGGCCAGAGGAAAAGATTACTATTAAAATACTCTTTTTTTTTTTTTTTCTTACTCAGATACTCCCTGGCACAAATGGTGAAAATGTAGATTTTAACTTTTCATATATCTACTTCACATGATTTCACCGAGTGTAATACTACTCTGTCATATTTCTCTGTAAGGCAGTTGATGATGTTGATGAAACAAATGGCATCTTATGATTACAGAGGTAACGCCATTGATTGACCAAGTATTCGATTATAGAAGTTTCACAGAGAGAATATGAAAGATTTCAAAGTTTTAACCTGGTAGGTAAAGTCATCCTGGACAAAGTGTTTTGACACATCATTATTTCTGTCATGGAAGTAACCAAAAAACTTTTTACATGAAGTGGAAGCTTGATCAGATCTTACATCCTGGAACATAACTCAAGTATAAATGGCTATGCTCAAGCATCAAAAATGTTGTACTTTTTTATTTAAAAAAAAAGTAGTTCAAAACATACATATTAAATAATTACTAAATTTACAATTTAATTTAATTTCGGAGCAACATGAGTACATGTCATAAGTGGATTTCCAGTATACTATTCCCAAATGATTGTGTCTAATATAGTCTATGAATAGAAAGCCAACTCACAAGACACAGATCGGGCTTTGTCGTTGAGAATCAATGGGTCTGACAGTGCCAATGATGTCTTCTGTTAGAATAAAATACAGTTCACAGCCAAAAATTAAAAATGTGAATATATAATTGCCACCCCAAACTCATGGCATGTTACAGCAAAGCATTAAAAACAACAGATGAAAATTTCAAAATTCTGAATGTAGATGTGAAAATTTCATAAAGTGGGACTTAATTAATACTTGTCGTGAAAGGGATCTGAAAAAAATCTGTGTGAAATTTAAATCTCATGCACATAAAATTCTGAAGTGGACGGTCTTATCAATTTTGTGCAGACGAATTACATTGCAGGAATGGTTTAAATTCACTTTGTGCCAAAAGCCCAAGGCAAGCAAAATGTCTAATTTAGTAGTAAGGAATGTCTTGTTGCCACTAGAAGAGATAATGAATCTTATTACTAACACTCAGCAGTAAGCCTAATTTTGAAGTCTCATACAAATTATAACTTTAAAATTAGCATTTTTAATTTTATTCCTACTTTTAATATAGTTTCCTATCAAATTTGTACATAAAAAATGTAAAGAGGAAAGGGCAAGCAACAATCAACTCTTGATTATATAGCACTCAGTCTCTGAAGGGGTTGGATAACCCAGGTAATCCGAAACCACATATAATCCAAGAGAGACGTGAAATTTGGCCCTAAGAACACACAGCAAGGGTGGACTGGGAAAAGGGCAGTGTTGCTGATGAGTGTGGCACAGGGAGATCCCCCAGCTGGCACCCGGCAAGAAGTCAAGAACATATTGTGCACTCAGCCTGGGCATGCCTGCACTCTTCCTGAAATGAAACCAGCTCATGCAGAGCCAGCTCTGGTGTCTCCACATCAGCAGCACACTTAACCCTGAGACTGAATAATTCATTGTCAGCTAATCAAGAGTTGACTGTATCTAGGTGAGCTGAGTCCATTTATTAAACATGTCACCTGTAACTGTGACTACAACAAGCAAAGGGAAGTTTCCCCTCACCATATGCTGTCTATTGAACGGGGTTCAAATGTCCAAATCTTCAGTGCATTGGCTGCTTATTCAATTTAAAGACTAAAGTTAACGTTTCTCATAATGAACTTTCATTGAGTATTATGGATGTTGCTTTAGCCTGCCATTTTGCAATTGTTAGGTATTAATTTTTGACATAAGCTCAGCATGGAGTAGTTTACACTGAATTGACTAGGAGTATTTTCTTTCTACTCTCTTTTTCTTCCTTTCTATTTCAAACACTTAAATTTATTCATGTAATACCTCATCTTAGTTTTAATTCTGCAATGCGTTACAACCTCCAGTTACTCACATGCTTGTGTAGTCCTTATAAATGCCTTGCAGATTCATATTTTCTTCGATTATATTACATTATATTTAAAGGAAATGGTAATCCCATACATCCTAGCAGTAAATGTAAGCAGTAAATCATATATTTAAAGTGCACTAAAATCTTCAGGTGTGTGGGACTAGAGAAGTTTAAAATACTAATACTCACCAAGAGAAATAGACTAATTGCTGTTATACCTCCTCATAATATTATACTGCTATTGTCTCTGGTGGAGAACAGACTATGCTGGCAACCCACCTGTTTAGCTTGAGTTAAAGGATCTAGGAGCATTTTTACTACAAACTTTGGAAACAGCTATCAAACATACAATATGACTGACAGGTGCTGCTGAATTTTCTGCCTGACTGAATATTGTTTTAATGTTACTTTTTGTTTACTCCTGCAAAATGTAGGATTCTGACAGACTACAACCAAGAATGCTCTTTTCACTCTAGCACACGCTAAAGCTGTAACTTCTCATTAAAATTATGAATATTTAATAAATCATATAATTAGTACCATTCTTTAACACACACAAAAAAATACACTTTGCTTTTAAAAGATTCAAGTGTTTAAGAATTCTATGCAGCTAATTTTCTTGAATCGCTACATTAAAGTTCAGTAACAATAAAATCCAAAACAAGGCAACAAGCCACTGTGTAAAAAAATTTACAAATATATTTTAAAAACAGAATAATTTAGGGCCAAATGTACAATGTAAAGTCATTTTAACCCTAATGTATGTAGCTGTATGGCTACCGTAGTTAGCAGCACAGTTAAAAACATAATTAGATCAATACTTTTGTACAAAGAAATATGCTGCTATTATCTCAGTGGGAGATAACCCTGGCCTTTAACTTGGAATAACTCAGCAAGTTACCTTCCTGATAAACAATGCAATATTAATATCACAGTTGGGAGCAGTTCTCTGAACACTCACAGCAGGTATCAAATTTGTTGCTCAATTTTTGTTGGAAATCTAGCATTCCTTTCTAATGAGTATCTTTAGCTTCAAGTAAGAAGAACAAGCAGAGTTCAAGATATAATTAAAGTAATTTTATATTAAGCTAAAGGACAAAACAATCCACTGAGCAGCAAATATTAAATTACGAAAAGCATAAATGTTACAAATTTTTCAAGCCACATAATGGTATGATGTAAGATTTGTAGTTACTAGTAATACAAAAATAAGCACATAAAAATTGAAAAAACCTACAAAGACTACAGGAAACACTTGTGTATGAGTTCAGTTTATCCTGAGATTATATGTAAAATTTCATGATATACTGTGGTCTTGTATAGAACCCTTTTTTTTTTGTTTTTAAAGTCCTCTATAAAAAAATATATCATTGACAATCTTAAGCACTTTCTAATTTTTAAAGTACAAGAAACAATGTTGTTTTGAATAGGAAAGTGTGTCTGACATGGCTATTTCTTCTACTTTCAAACATCACTGATCCTAACATGACCACTCTACACCTTTTAGTACACAACAAGATGAGAGGTTTTCTTTGTGACAATGCACATTATTTGGTAACAGACTGAAAATCAAATGTAACACAGATACATAGTAGGCCACCCTGCTCAATTTCTAGATTATTCCAAATTGTATAACCAAGGAATTCTCTTGGAAAAACAATAAACTGTATTTATCATGAGATTTCCATATCTAATAATTTTCAATTAGCAAGTTGTGATAAATGCCACTAAGTGTTAACGCCACTCTTTTAATCTCAGCCTAATTTTACCCATAGCTCATTTTGGCATTCATCATGGTTCCTCTTCTGCTTCTGTTAACACCTGAGATATAAGATCAGGGGTTTAATGTACTGAAAAACTCAAAACTGGAAAATTATGTTTCCTGAGGAAAAACAAATTGCACTCAAACTTTGAAAACTGCTGATTTTATCATTGATGTTTATGATGATTACCTTGTAAAGAATTTTGTTTTACAGTATTTAGATTTTTTTTAAAAGCACCCTCCATTTACATTGTTTCTAACGTAGCTTCGGCAATTTCAAAGAGCAAGGAGATTTTATAGCTACAGAGTGCTCAGCAGTTTATGCACCAGAACAGTCAAAATAAACTTCTGAAATCCCCATCAGCTGCTCTTATCTACAGTTACTTTTAATTCTACATAAAATAAAGTGAGATTAATTAGAATGTCACCTGTCCCACCTGTCAGTATTATCCGCTGATGGAATAAACACACCACAGAAAGTAGAGCATGTGTATTGTAACATATTGATGTTTTGCTGCACAAGAGAAAAAAACCCCACAGTCAGTGCTTTTGTGTTGCCTTTTATAGAATCCTTCCTCCCAAAATTCCTTTTGTAATCTTAGCAGGTGTTGAGATTAGCTATATAGATATATATTAAGGGATATACATTAATATATAAAAATATGTGCGTGTGTGTGTGTGTGTGTGTGTATATAAAGGGATTGAGTGCAGCCCTGACGAGAAGAACTTGGAAGTACTGCTGGATGAAAAGCTGGACATGAGTCGGCAATGTGCACTCACAGCTCAGAAGGCCAACTGTATCCTGGGCTGCATCAGAAGCGTGGCCAGCAGGTCAAGGGAGGTGATTCTGCCCCTCTGTTCCACTCTGGTGGGACCCCACATGGAGTCCTGGGTCCAGTCTGGAGCCCTCAGCACAGGAAAGACATGGACCTGTTGGTAAGGGTCCAGAGGAGGCCACAACAATGGTCAGAGGGATGGGAACACGTTCCTTGTGAGGACAGGCTGAGCGAGTTGGGGTTATTCAGCCTGGAGAAGAGAAGGCTCCAGGGACACCTTATTGCAGCCTTCCAGTACTTAAAGGGGGCTTATATGAGAGATGGGGACAGACTTTGTAGCAGGGCCTGCTGCGATAGGACAAGGGGTAATGGTTTTAAGCTAAAAAAAGGTAGATTTAGACTAGATATTATGAAGAAATTTCTCCCAATGAGGGTGGTGAAACACTGGCACAGGTTGTCCAGAGAGGTGGTAGATGCCCCATCCCTGGAAACATTCAAGGTCAGGTCGGATGGGGCTCTGAGCAACCTGGTCTACCTGAAGATGTCCCTGCTCATTGCAGGGACCTTTAGAGGCCCCTTCCAACCCAAACTATTCTACGATTTTATGATATATACAAAAGATATCCAAAAGTTATTGTTAAAGGTTTCTATTCCCCAATATGTTCCCTTTATTTTTCAAAAATGTCTGGTTTATATTCTTATAAAAATAATGCCAAGAAACCAGGGAAGACTGACTGTGGAAGCATCTGCACAGTATGACAAACAAGATTGAATCTAAAGCAATATGTAAGTAACCACTAGAATCACATATCAAAGAAATAGATTATAGAAAATAAATTTAAAAAAAGACCAGCTTTGCATTCACTCTGGCCATAGTATCCTGGATCTATAGGTTGTGAGGGCTGCAGCATGGCTGCAACATGGTTGCAAAAAGACACAACAGCTTATAGTCAAAAAAGAAAAAAAAACAACAACCCAGAAACAGAAGAGATCAAGAAAAACATTACAGACAATAGAGGGTTCAGACAAGTCAATAAGATCAGAATATCACAAAAGAAGAATTGAAGTAGTGTGAAATGTAATTGGGTGAAATGTAATACTACCAAGTGAACTGATTGTTAGGTTAATGACAAGAAATTTCTCAGTTGGAGACAAGAAAGGAGGAGAACGATACGACCGTGTTAATCTAGTAAACTAATGTCCGCATGATATGGCTTTGTGAAAATAATGAATGTTATCCTAAAATGTGTAAATGCCACAGCAATGATAAAATCTCATTGAATGTATTCTATACGATTCTTTCTTTCTTCAGAAAATGAACAGTTAAACAGGATCAGATGCAGCAAATAAAGCTACTCAAAAGATCAGAGGAAGGGCAACACTATCAAATAAAAGTACATGACAAAATCATATCTTATTCATCCTAGCAAACCAACATGCAGAAAAAAATATGATTGTTCTTTATAACGGAACAAGACGACCTATTTAAACTAAAGCAGTATCAGCACATAACAAAAAGAATAAATTGACTGACTAACGCTAAGGCTGGACATTTTAAAGTGGTTTTGAAACCAACAAAAGTAGTGATAGTAGAAAAAGTTATAGGTTTTAAATTGATACAAATATTTTAACAGGATGATGTACATATACGTATTAAGGCAAAGGACTGGACATGAATATCTGGAATGTCACTCCCAGGCTCATGTCCTACTTTCCTACAAGCCAACCAGTAAAGCTGAAAGTTGCAGACAGAGAGCAATAAAACAGAAAGCTAAAGATGTCTCAAAGGGTTACTAGAGAAAATCTGTTATTTTATCTTTACCCTTGGTCTTAATATGCAGAATGTATTCCTAAATAAAAATTGAGAGAGCAAAAAATCCACCTCATCCAATTCTTTGTGATATTTTATTATTATTTTTTTTCTTTAGTGAAATTTTTGGATAATATTTGGGTTACCTTACCTTTCCTACAAAAGGAGATGCAGTTTTATACACAAAAATTAAGGTTCATTACTAACCTGTGGGAAGGAAGACTGATCCTGAGACAAGAGGAAATAAAGGCACTCTCACTCCACTCCCATGCAGCTGCACTAGAAAGAACTGAGAATCTCTCATCTCTGCAGAACACATCGTAATGAGAATGATCAACTGTATTTTAGCTCACAGAAATAAAATTATTATTGTAGCCCATTAATTTACATAAGCTTTAAGGCGACTGCAACTGATTCCTCGTCAGACCTTAGCTGGAGCCAAGGCTTCATACTCATCTTCAGCAGAACTACTTAAGCAATTACAAATGTGCAGGTTTTGGGCCTGCTGCTATATTTCCAGGAATTACACCAGCCCCACTCTTTTCAGAGATTTCATTCCTAGAGAACAGAACATCAATGACGTGTATCCTTACATTGCCAAACAGGCAATGTATATTTGTAATTCTGAAACATAAAGATATGCAACACTAATAGTTAAGGAAAATAAATAGGATTTCAAGCCTTATATATTATGTTTTTCATAAGGATTCTTTAACAAAATTAAGCTAAAGGTTGCAGTTTTCTTCACTAGACTCTTCCATTCAATAAATATAGTAGATGAATAAAACTTTTACGACAATGAGAAGGTAAATGCCCTGCACAGAGTGTCACCAAACACTACTGCCTTCATCTGCACATCACACGGATTGCTGTTTATATTGCCATGATGAGTCAGAAACTAGTAAAACGTGAAGCATAACTGGTGATGCCAAACTGATCTATTCATACCACACAACAGAACCATGTAATAAAATCAAACTTTTGCAAATATTCTATACCGATTACTATAGAAACCTAATAAGCAGTTCTTTTTTTTCTTTTCAGGCAGTGCATTTCATTTGCTAGAAAATAATATTTTAAAGTCCTTCAGGAAGATCCAAAGTCTTTTGTAAGCTGGAAGGAGGAGTGAGGTAACATTTCTCATTTCCTTTTCCAAAAATGATCATACTTGGAAACAAGTTCCACCCTCTAGGCAGGGAAAGGAGAATTACAAACTCAGAGTACTGACCAGATCAGAGATTCAGCAAACTCTGCCTAAAGATTTTTGGAAAATACTTCAAAGAAAAATTAACATCACCCCCCTTCCCCCAATGATTTAAAAAATGTAAACAGAAAGGAGAAAAAATATATGGTACACGGTTTGCAAATGGAGGGAAAACCATGATGATATTTGGAAAGAATATGGGGAAACTAGGATTTTGTCTTTTCCTTGTATCATACAAAAATCTGTAGCTGTTTTGAGGGATTTTCAATCGGTCTCTCTGATAGAGTAAATAAATAGTGATTAGTACTAAAAGGTATAGAAGAAGACTAATGGAACAGAATGTTTTAGGGAGGATGTTCCATTTTGCAAGATTTAATTCAACCGATACTTTAAATGTCAAATAGTAAAACGAGTACACTAAGAACCAAAATGATAAAATATTAGGCATGTCCATCAAGTCCAACAGGAACGTATGTATGAATAGATTGTGTTCTGGGGTTTGTACTACCAGTTGAGCAATTAAATCATCCTTAGCCACTTAGAAAATGGAAAAGCTTTCTCACCTCATCTTGCTCTTGTTTTCAGCCTCCTATGTCTGCTCTGACTTTTTATCTCCAAAATGTATCTCAGCTCCCTTCCTGCAGACGTCAGGTCGCTTTTCCCATGCCAGCCCCAGGAGAACAGAGCCGCCACAAGCTACCCACTGTATCCTCACGCCTCGCCCCAGCAGCTGGGGCGAGGCGTGAGGTGCACAGCTGATGACAACACTCAGCATCCCAAACTGAAGACTGTCAGTAGTGAGTTTCCAAAGTAAGAAAAAGGATAATTTTAATAGTGGTAACTGGGTTCCTCAGGACCAGCATTTTTGGGTATTTAAATTGAAACGCCAGTTCTGTTTTTGCCTCCTGTCTGTATACAGTGCTGTGATCATTCCAGATAAATATCCTGTATATTTTGTTGTGGACTTCTTAAGAAATGGCATGATTGAATATGATGTTCCTTTCCCCCTCAAACAATTCCTCTTGAATTTTAATGCTTCATGATTCTCTTGCCGCCTTTGTAGAGAACAGTATTTTCCATAAACACTTACTTTAATGTTAAATTTCACAAAGTTAAAATGACAGTGAGGCAATGCTAAATTTATGCACCTAAAACTGGAAAATCAAGTCTACAGAATACAGAATGGGAAATAAAAATAGCTGATAGGCATTAATTTTTAGGATAGCCTTTTTTGTGATTTTTTTTTAATAAAATTATTTTCAAGTTGGGTAAAATCAGCTATTATCCCTTTAATTTCTTAGAGACGTCTTTACAGAGAAGAAAATTTATTACATAATTATGCAGTAATATTAGCACAGAATTTATTGTATTTCAGCTTTATAAGTTATTGCTTCTAAGAGTGGGAAGGACGTAAATCTACCTCACTACCTTTGCTGCTGTTATTAAATAAAACATTCACATAAATTGTGGTGAATCTCTGAAATGAGGCAGAAAGTTTAAAAACTACAACAAACAACAAAATGGACAAAAATATAGACTCTAAAATCTTATTAACTGTTTTTTCAACTTTTTGCCTTCATATGTGTGTGTGTCTGTCTTATGAAATAAAAATGCATAAAGCTTTACTACCTGTGTGCTGTGCCAGCCTTTGGGCAGTATGTCCTGTCAGCGCTCAGATCTTCACATAAAAAGGTTATAAAACTGCTTTCCTTCTGAAGGAAATAGACACGTGCTAAATTAAAAAAAAAAAAGGACACCTGAATGTGGATTTCCAAATGACAGAAGTAGCCACAGCAGGCATGGGAAATCCGAGGGCCAAACACTCGCTCTACTGGACCTGCTGTGAGCATCTGCCTGTACAGTGAGGAAGCATTCACCAGAGAGCTGGGCTGGTGGCAACTCAGACATTCCAAGGGGTCTTGCTGCCGCTCAGCTCCCTTCTTCAGTTCTTTAGAAAAGAGGCTGCGTCCCATGAGACATTGTCCTCATGTACACAGCAAGGGATCTGCACATGTCACCAACTAACCATACTGGCTCTGTGATTAATCCAGGACAGTTAAAATGATAGCATGAAAAATGCTAATTTGGCTATTGTTGCAGAATCCCTGGCAGAACAGGTTCACAGGAGCTCTGAAGGCTACAGCAGAAGTTCCCCACTTCTCCATTTGCATCTGAACCTTCTCTCTAGCAGCCACCTTGGTTTTTCAGCTGGACTAAGGATTTGAATCTATGGCAGCAACCAAAAGTAGTAAATGGAAGTGAAGGATTTTGAGTATGTTGCAGAATTTTACTCATGAATGCAGTAAAATAAGAAAGTGTTAAACAGTGAAATGAAATATTTCAACCCCTATTTTAGAACACATGAATTGAAAGAAAAAGAAAAAAAAGGAAGCATGGTATTTTATAAAGAAAATACTAATCTCTTATCTCTATTATGCCACCCAAAGAATTTACAGTTATTTGGAACAGGATGTGACCACAGGAAATAATAGTTAAGGAATAGGGTACCAGGTTTACCAAGGGTACCAGATGTTTTCCATGTCTGACAGGATGGGGATGAGAAAACAAAGACAATTAAGAAATAACCAAAGCTGCTGTCTTTTAAAGATTTTAACTTTGCTAGAAATGAAATAAAATACAATAGAGTAGACTAAACATTAAAAAACCCATGAGTACAGAGCCTTCAATTTCTGGTAGAACAATGTATTCCATTTAGAAGCAATTGTATAAAGAAATGGATTTTTAAATTAAAGAAAGACTTGAAGGTAATTAAAGAAACAGGAAAAAAAGAGCAAGGACAAAACACTGATGGACATTAATAATAACAGCAAAAAAAAATTCAAAATGCACACAAAAATCAACCTGAGAAAAGAAAGGTAGAAGAAAAATGCTATCACAGTGGAAAGGATAATGAATTCATTTATAAGCCTCTGAAGAGGAAGAGGATGCCAAAAGGAGAAAATGCTGTAGAGGTCCAAGTAAGGAAGGAAAAGGCAAAAAGCATGAGGACAACACGAGTGCTTAATGAATATTTTGCAAGGGTATCAATGACAAGACAAGCCATTCAAAACTGAATTTATGGTAGGATGCTTTTCCCAGGTCCAATGAGTCAGAAGGATATCTTCCAGGAGATGGCTGGAGTAATTCAAGTGTAATCCACAAAACTTGACTACTAAGTGATTGGATGGCATAAAAGCTGCAACAAGGAATGATACCATAAATTTAGCAAGAGTAGCAACTCTGTTGTTCCTTTGTGGAGATAACATTTCAGAACCAGAAAGAGGCAAGCAAAATATTGGGGAGGGGAAGCAGTAGTACAAAACCGTAAGCAACACTGTCTAAAGAGAACATCTTGAACGTTTTCTTCATGAATGCCAGATTATCAAAACTGGGCAGACTTGATGTATGGTTTTGTTTTTCAAAAACACAGCCACAGTAAACCCAAGAAAATAATCTGGAAGAGCACATTACCTTTTTGAGGAAATAAAATTTGAATTATGGGTGTTAACATTTAACAAACAAGGGTAGTCCTTATGCATACAAAGCCTGATTCCTGAAGGCAAACCTACTGCTTATAATTAAATCATGGATATGAGTAAAGACAAGTCATTTCAGTAGTTTGAAGCATCCTGTCATTCATTTGTTCTTCAGACCTAATCAGAACCGCCATGTGAGCAAGATTAAAATCTCCTGTTAGGAGTTGCTCTTGGCTTGAACAAAAAGAGGGTTCCTGTTACTTCCTAAAGTGCTAGGTATGGCTGTTAAAAAAAGTGAAAATGGCTACAGAACTACTGATGAGATAATCAGATTTTAATGAGACTCACCAATTATTTCTAAAATATAGATGTCATGTTCCTTTGGAACTTACATTAAAAGTTTACAAATTACCTTTCTTCTTTTTAACTGGAATTTGATCTGCATACTATGCAGGTTGATTAGAACAGTCACTGAAAATGCTATTATGTTAATGACAAAGAAAGTCTAGCAGTGGGGTACCCAATGGGCCCCTGTATCTCCAAATACAGTATATCATCCAGTTTGTGAAACTGTGTGCTCAGGAAGACTGAAACACTGGAAGGAATTCACTTACTCTCCATGTGACTTCCTTTTCTCTGACTTCCCAAAGACCTGTACAAATGGAAAATCCCAGTTCATCATCTGACCACAAGATGAAAGAGAACCAAACCAAGACAGAACATAAAAATAACCCCTTCAAACCCAACAAAGCTCTTCCAAGTTCACATTTCTGCATTAATACTGTTCATGTAAACACATTTTTTCTCAAGACACCTTATACTTTTTTCCTCAAACAACTCTGTGTCACACTTCCTACTGATGTGAAGAAACCTAATTGGAAAACAAGTTTCTGTTGTACGAAAACCTGCAAGGCAAGGTATTTATATTCAAATTCAGAAAGAAAAAAAATCATTGGTGCAAAGTGAATAGGTATTTCCCTTGACAACCTCACCTGGTGATTAGGAAATTCATCTGGGAGGTGGGAGGTCTATATTGAATCATTTGTTCTCCCTGATCTAAGGAACTGGCAACTTCTACTTCCCACATAACTGCCCCAAGCATGAGGCTCACTCTCTTGCACCATTTGTTTCTTCCTCTAACTAATAAGGAAACATCTAAGTGGCACTATCAAATATAATTTGCATTGCATTTTTATAGTAAGCCATCTGCATCTTCTGCTCTGGCAGAATTATGCAATAAATTATAGGCAGGATTATCACTTTCTGTGACATGCAAAAATTGACAGCAAATAACAATGGCATATTTTGCAAAAAGATTCCATTTCTGTGAAAGTTGTGGTAGAAGATTGGTAAGCAGTCATTTGGCCTGCCTTTCGTCCAGCAGTATTAACAAAATTTCAGCTACTATGGCAGATCCAGTAAAAACCAGTGAGAAAAGATTTGTTTTCCTGTATTTCAATTTGTTTTTATCCAGCTCATTCTGTAGGGATGTAGCAAAAAATAAAATAAAACTGAATAAATAAGGCAGAAACTGCATGCAGCAAGGTCCCAGGAGACATCAAGTTTAGTTAAATTTTCTTTAAGAAAATGTATTCATGGCAGTATTCTTCCCAGCCTCAGGCAAGAGCTTTCCTGATTTTAAAATGTTTAGCTCCATTGAGCAAGATAAAGGTATTGCATCAAATTTGCCTCCTGTTAAGTATAAATTGGACTGAAACTTGAAACAATGATCTTATTTTTGAGCAAACCCCACCATGAACAGACTCTTCACGAATTTTACATGATGAAAGTTATTTCTTTGACAGCTCTCGACTTCTTGACAACTTTTTTTTCAGGCTCTTTTATACCTTCTTTCTTTCAGCTGTTTCTCATGCAGTCAGTCATTCCTATGTCAGGTCTTTTTTTTTCCTCTTCCCAGCCCCCCCTCCCCCCCCTGGCGACTTGTCTTTTAAGGTATTTAATTTGTACTGATAATGTTATGCGACCCAACTCCAATCTTCCAGCTTCTAGCTTTCACCTCTTACTGACACATTTACACTCCCAGAGCCCATTTGTCTACTCATGAGCTCCCCTCAGTCCTCACCATCAGTTTCACAGACTTTTTGGTAAGTCAAAATACTCCAAGTTAGTGAACTTCCAGTCTTTCACCTAATACACAATCCAGGAGTGCATCCAAGCTCAAATGTGCCCTGGCTGCCTTCTAGCTCTAACAGAGCAATATCTAGGTGCACCCCATAATCTCAGCTCTCCACTCCACCTCTCCAGTATGTGGTTTTCTAGGAAAGAGAAGCAAGCTGTGTTTTTCTCTCGCTGACTTCTCAGTATAGACAACATATGGCTCAAAACTGTGAGGCAATCTGCTCAGAGTCTAGATGCACTCTCAGCTCTAACTCAACACAGTGTTTCATGTGAAGTTTCTATGAATGCAGTTCATTGGGGATAGTACAGAGACATAGCTCCAGTTCATCTCACCCTACAGCAAATGCAAGCCTGGTTCAATCAGTTTGAATAGATTTTCATTTGTAGAAAGGAAGAAGGGAAATAATTTACATCTTCCTTTGCCCATCCATATGTGGCTAATCATAATCCAGTCACCTATCTGCAATTTTTTGAGCTATGTATGTAAAAGGAAACATGAAACAGGAGGATTTCTTCCCCCCGGACAAATTAAATCAATTCCCCTATCATGCACTAGTGCTAAGGCACTGCCATCTAGTGTGGAAAATCAATATAACAAAGAAAGAGGAAAAAAAGAAAAAAAAAAGATAAACAGTATTTACAACATGGCAGATGAAATTCTATCGGCTTCCATCAAACATTTTGAATGCCTCCACATCATATTCATAACGTTACTCATTCTACCTTTTAAAAACACACATAAGCCCTCCCTTTTATAGGAAACTCCCTGACTTTATAGACTGCAATGGCTTCCATTAGATTGTACTGTGTCATGTCAGATAGGCTCAGCAGAGCCCTTAGTCCAAGCAGCCTCATTTGGAGTAACTCTGTGAAACTAAAAATAAAATTCTACAGTATTTAATGGCAGGAACCTCTTGGTAGAAAATAGCTTTTTCTTAATTACCACATATTTTATTGTAAATTTACAGTCTCAAGACTTTATTCTTGAATTCACATTATATGGAAAGCATTGCAACATAACAGAGAGTCCGCAGAACCAGAAAATCGGGAACTTTTGAGTTTTGCCTCCACATCTGTACTAGCTGAAGACTTTCTCTTCATCTCTTAAAGAACATTCCTGTCCATACAGCCCCAAGTTTCCATTGTTTTGTGTCCTGTGCAATTACCTACAATTGTTCAATGAACATGCAAAGGATCTGACCTGTTTCACTTGGATCATCTTTGTACAGATGAAGTTAAGGACACATGACATGAGCCAATGGAACATAGATATAAGTTTACAAAACTTGCAGAGCTGTCATAACGATCAATGATTATAAACACCTTTATATTATTTATTATTTCTACAACTTGTTGTAATCTCGATATTACCACTGTGCTAATCAAGGCTTTTAAGTACTCAAGTAATGCTGTAGTCTACTTGTAGACCAGAACTTGTAGCAAGACAGTGTTATACACTATTTGGCTGGTGCAGATACTCCATATCGTCCTCATCACAACAAAATCCTGTTTAGAATATAAGCTGTATCCATGACTCTGAAAGTCCATATAGCAAGATTCTGCATCCTTATAAAAATATGGTCGTTTTTGTCTTCGGTAATGCCGGAGAAACACTGCTAATCTGGAGAAAAGACAGTAGAGAGAAAATAGCTTTATGTGTCAGTGAGACTACTTTCCCCATCCAATAAGGACTGGAACATCACAATCTTAAAAGGCAAATGTTGTGGAGAGAAAATCCTATTTAAAGAAATAGAACTCAGACAGAAGAATATATAAAAAGACTATACAAAAAGCAGAGTTATTTTAGTATAATCTTCTACACTTGATAATGCTTATGTATTTGATGTAGGACTTAGCACTACATAAAATGATTACTAAATCAATATTTATATTTTGGTAACTGTGTATACCCTAGATCTTTACATATACATATTAAATCACTGAACTGAATGCAAAGACTTCAAGAACCTTTGAACCAAGATGAAACAAACAGCTTTTAGTTTGTGTAAAATAATTTAGGAATTCTTTTGTATTGCAAGTCATACTGTAAAACAAAAAATTTCACCATTCTGAACATTCTAATAATTGCCACGGTTCACTGAGGGATTTGTTTAACGTTTTCAAAATGCACAAAATAATGACAATTATATACGATGTGCCAATACCATTCTGAATTATATCGGTACAACCATCTATTTCATGGACATTATAAAAAAGAAATAAAGTATCTTGCCAAGTATTCAAAGCCTGTCAATAACATTATAAGGACAAATACTTTTCGTAAAGAATTTTATGTGCCTCCCAAGCCACCATAATATGACACAGTTACAATATTGAGCCAGGATATGACAATCTAGCTATTTCTTTTTCTTTAAATATTTAGATTGATAAATATAGATAGATAAATATATACACGTGATGCATGGATTTAAGATTATGATATATTAGATTTAAGAATTATTTAGGAATACTGTGTTGCTAACTTACTAATGTAGTTCCAATGGTAGTCTACAAATAAAGGTGGAAAGAGGGCACTGAAAATGTAGTGAAAACATAGCACGGTAGATACTAGGCTCCTGATTCACATGATCATACATTAATTTCAGGCTTTAAGTTCAAAACTGTACAGCGATTATCTGGCCCTCAAGGTTGTGAAGAAAAGCTTGTAGCTCATGACATAGACATAAGCAGAGTTATGAGACCAATTAAAGTCTGAAGAAGAGCCTGAAAGAAGTTCTGAAAGGCTGCCCATGGAAATCTCTGATCCACTGCTTCTAGGTCACCACACCAGCTTAAAAGGAGGAGAAGGGATGTGCTGAAAGCCTGTGGCTGCTGTTCCTCAGGCTTCTCTAGGGATCCCATCTCCAACACTGCCCCAGAAGCAAAATACAGTCAAGCCACCGGTTTTGAATACAGTGTCACATAAGTTTTGTACCATATTTAATGTGGACATAGAGGGACAGACTAGTTAATGCCATCAAGACATCCAAACCTTCTCTAAGTGGATGTAGGTGAGCTCATAACAAGGTTATCAGTACCAATCTGCCCGATTCCTCCATCGCCATGAATGCTGGTGGAAATACACTATACCTTAACAACACATGCCCTGCCCAGGAGAAGAAGACATATTACCAGGCATAACTGACATAATTTCACTGACATCAAAAGTGTTTTGACTACCTCCAATTGACATAAGACCTGTACCAAGATCTTTTTATTATGCTTCTTCTCTATGGCTGTATATGTATATTTATCTATCAGGTGTCAATCAATGCAAGCAATACTTCTGTTTTAGTTTGTTGTCATATGAGAATTTTTAACAGCAAAAAGAGTCTCCAGACAAATCACTTCAGCAATCTTTTCAGTAATGTGGGAAAAGTAAGAGGAACATCCGACATTTTTTGTATAATCCTAGTTACTAGTGTCTCATATTCCATTCTTACATTAAAACATCAAGAAGAAAAAAACCCAAATTGCTTACATATCCTAATAATTAACTATCTTGCTATTATGTTATGCATTCATTCATCAATGAATTACTGGAAAGTAATTCAGCATTGTTAATGTTTGTTTTATGATTTTTTTTTTTTAAGTTTTCCAGGCTACAAAAAAAATCCTCTTCAGCACTTTTGCAGTTGCTACATAAATTCATTCAAGCTATGCTAGGGCAAAAACACAGAGCCTGAAAAGCTCAAGCAAAAAGTATGTCACATTAAAGAAAGTCAACACTAATGAAAAATATCACAGTGGGGAAAAATCCAAAGAAATCCAAGGTGGTCTGACATCTTTGTGACAGATAGCACCTACAGAATCTATCTAAAGAATGACACTAAAAATGGTTAGAGGTTCAAATAACAGTGATTTTCTACATTTTTGAGATTTTTTTCTTCAGGCAACATGTGGTCAACAACCACAGTGCTATCCAAAATTAATTTTGAATATTTTTTTAGATACTTTCTTATCTGTGGCCTATTTAACATTCTATGGTTTTGAATTTGGGCCAGAAAGTCCTGTAACAAACTTCCTCCTGAAGCATTTTTTTTCAATTCTTACTACAAGTAGGACACACAGAAGTAACTAAAAATGTAACATAAAGTTACATTTGAAGCTTGTGATTTTCAGAATAATCAGAATTTATAGCACTCTAGCATCTACTTCATTTCCCTGCAGCAGTATACTCTCTCTTTCCTGAGAAGTGATTTCAAATAGCCAATGCCACATTACATCACATCAGAGAAGAGAACACAGGATAACTTAGGAGGTCTCAAGTCCAACCTCCTGCTCAAAAGCATGGTCAGCTATGAGGTCAGACCAGGATAGCGGGGCTTGATCCAGAGAAGTCTTGAAAACCTCCAAGGATGCACAACAAGCACAGCATCACTGCACAGCCTGTTCTAATGCCTTAACGGGGGAAATGTTTTTCCTTTTATCAAGGAACTTGTAAATCTATTAAGAAGCTTGAAAGCTGAGTGTTATACAGCTACCACATGAAACATTTAATAGTCTTAATTTACTGATCCACAGCATAACACCACACACCTCCTTGTATAGAAATTATGGCAACCCACTCCGAACCAGCAGTAATTATCCAGTAACTTGCAATACTGTCGCTATGTGACTGCTTGATAATACAATAAATAGCTTTTACCACTATTCCTTTCACTGTTATATACTGATTTAATTGAGCAAATTAATGACTGGGAGTTAACCACTGCTAAAAATCAAGACGAACTTTGGTAAAATGTCAATTTCTGTATTTTTAAACCTCTAACATAACCACAGGATAAGGGAGAAGCGGAACAAGTGTAGTTTATTACCAGCCACGGAGATGACAAGAACTAAATTTTCCAAACCAGCAGCCTAAACTTAAATTTGCCTATCCCTACTGCTTGCCGAGTTTCAAAATGCAGGTGGAAATTCTTACTGAACTTGGCTGGATTTTCTGAAAATACATTCAAGATCACAAATATTGATATGGAAGTCAAATATTATATATTTTTTTATATATATTTATATACAGAAATAATCATATTAGTCTCAAATATGATTCATTATATGGTTCATTAAAAAGGATAACTATTTTTGCTGGTAGCCTCACTACAGATGATAGAGGATAACCCTGATTCCAAAAACATGTATTAAAAACACTTAAAAAAACCCAACAGTGCACCTTTTCAAACTTCAGAATATTTTTACCGTTTTCACAAAGTGCAGCTAAGCAACCCCCCAAGTTCCTTCATATCTTTTATGCATCATAAGCATGAAAATATAGAAAGGCTTACATAGTCACATCATTAATATTAACTATAAAGAAAACATTTTTATGTAGTATAAAAAGCAAATATTTTTTTTTCCTATGTGTTTTTTTACAGGATACAAATTGCTTAGAACAGGCAATGTTTTCCCTCTGTATTTTGCAGACAAAAGTAGAGAATATTTAGATTAACTTTACTAATTGAAGATGACTATTAAGTTTACGCCACTTGAGCAGCATGGTCACAGAAACACAAACAGCGTGCCGTGCCATACCACTGAATAAATATTAGTTAGATGCAACTCTTGCCTTACCGGTGTCTTTGAACAAGAACACCTTGTATTAAAATAACTGAAGGAGTTATTGTTCATGTATTTGATGTCATAAAGGCTCATGAAATTGTGAAAGACACACACCCCACCACCCCTGAATCGTTGCGCTGGTATTTTGAGGCCCTGACACAGACCTGTGATTATGGCGCCTGGCCTGAGGTCCTGGGAGGATGCAGCTCTTGGATCATTTGCTAGTTTTCACAGAAAGCAGACACGGCCACCACAGTGCCAGGCCCCGAGAGGGCACCACCAGGCTGACCCGGCCCTGACCCACCCCCCGGGGCCCCCCACACCCTGCCCAGGGCGCCATTTCAGCCCCCCC
>NW_010515318.1:0-47495 GCF_000687285.1 Phaethon lepturus | reverse complement strand
AAAAAAGATCTTTATTTTTGCTAATACTTTCGTATTTCCGAAAGATTCCCTCTATGTTACCATTTTTCAAAAATGTTTTTTGTATTTCAATACAAAGAAATTTTTTTTATTGCTCAACCACCCCCCAACATTTCAGCTTTTCTCTCACCATTTTTGAAAGTTTCAAAAAAGGGCATTCAGAAAGGTCTAGCAATTTCCCAGGGTGGCAATTCTTCCAGTTCCAGATCATGACATTGAAATCACCTTTGTTTTGACAACCTTATTTCTCTCAGCTGTTTAAATCTATCAACACAACACAGTGTTGTCTTGTGTCACAACTGCATTGAGACCTTATAGGAGAAATCAGAGGTATGCATGCTTCAGAATACATGGCTTATTTTACTGGAAGTTTATCAAAATAGCTAGAAAGTGGTATTATAGTGGGAAAATCTGTATTTCTTAGGTGTTTATAAGCTTCTGTCCTCAGTTTCCTCACAGCAGTCTGGTAAGGCAAAAAAGCATTACTTTTCCCATTATACAATTACAGAACAAAACACTAAGAGTAGGACTATTTTAATTTTGGACACCTAAAATTTATGTATCTAAATCTGAACTGTTACCCTAGACTTCCTATATCAGTACAGATACTTAGTCAATATTAAGCACCTCAGCAGGGCTTTTATCTGCCTGCCTCTGATTTCATCATGATGTCAGTTGTACTTTGGGAATACCTAATTCACTTTACTGAGAACAGACTTTTGGAAAACAAACTCAGTATTGGGAATCATATATTTAAGTGACTAAGACAGAGACGTTAATGCCAGCCTAATCTGAAGCTCACTGAGAAGTAGGCTGGTGTCCTAGGATGAGTAGTTTTGTGTGTATTAGTAATTGCTGCCGAAAATCTTTTCTTCTCTAGATTGGGGAAAAAAACCCCAAAACAACCAAAAAACCAAAAATCCCAGGGGTCTAATAGGTAATCACCATTGAGGAACAAGTAAAAAATATTCTGTGCACAATCTCACAGAAAGAAAAATCCACAAATGCAGTCAAAGTTCAGTTACTAAGGCCTACATTCACTTAACAAACTCTAGAAACTTAGCTGAGACTGCTTGAAGCTTGATGTTTCCACCCTATTTTTCTCTTAGAATTTTCTGTATATCACTGAAACTCCTCATTTATCAGTCATGTTACCATAAGGTCAATGGAGAGAAAAAAACTTCTAGTTAGTCAGACCAGCTAAACTCTTAAGACATTTTCTAGATAAGCCTCTTTCTCTTTCCACTGGCTACAGAAAAAGAGTTAAGGAAACTACAGTCTCAGCTTATAGTGAGACACATATCCTTTATTATAGGTGTCTAGAAATTAGATGTTTACGTCTGAGACAATCAATCCAGAGTCCTTCTCTAGCCTCTGTAGAGCAGTGTGTGCTTGTTTAAGGCAATTAATCTTATACTCAGAAAGGATATCTAAAATAGACCTGACAAATCAGCCTCTTAAAATGCCTTTTTCTTGTCACTGAATATGAAGGGAGCCTATGATGACTAGCCCAAAGGTAAAATTATAGATACAGAAAATTACATTAAATTAATTGCCCTTCCGTTAGGTGGCTAAAACTATGTAAGATAAATTACTGTATTGCACCTGTCTGGAGTGGAGTTAACTTTCCCCATAACGGCCTATATAGTGTTGTGTTTTGTATTTGTAGCTTGCATGGTGTTGATAACACACCAGTGTTTTGCAGTTGCTGAACAGTGCTAGCACAGCATGAAGGCTGTCTCTCCAACCTAGGGCTGGTAGACTAGGGGCAGGCAAGAGGTTGGGAAGGGACACAGCCAGGACAGCTGATCCAAACAGACCAAAGAGATATTCCATACCATATGATGTCATGCTCAGCAATAGAAGCAAGGAGAAAGGGGCGGGGGGGTAAAGCATTAATTACTAAGGCTTCCAAAGCAACCACTATGCATACTGAGGCCCTATTTCCCAGAAAGCTGGCTCGACATCACTTGCTGATGGGAAGTAAAGAATAAATCTTTTTTTCCCCCCTTTGCTTCTACACACGACCTTTGCTTTTCTTTATTAAACTGCTTTTATCTTGATGCATGAGTTTTTCATCTTATCTTCTCCCCCTGTCCCACTGAAGAAGAGAAGCGATGGAGCAGCTTGGTGAGCACCTGGTGACCAGCCAAAGTCAACCCACCACAATTGGCATCCAAAATTTTTATCCAGTTCCCTTTACAATCAATTAAAATCTCTTAACTGTCTTCAGTAATTTTCAAATCTGGCCTCAAAGTATTTGGAACGATATTTATTGAGGTGCTTATTCACTGATGAATGCAGACCCAGTTGCGCCTGCATGTGAAGTGCACAGGATGCTTGTGATTTATCTAACAGCTAACACACTTTAAGCAGTTAAGTTGATCCATACAATTGAAATCGAGGAACGTTATTTTTTGAAATGTGATAGTTGTCATTATTTTTGATAGTCGTTGTAAACCAGATATAAATTAAAGTCACAAATTACTGAAACATTTACTGTCAACATTACTAGATAAAGGGGAAAAGTGATGTATTCACTGTTTACATGGTGACTGAAAAGATATAGAAAAGCAGTATTAAGGACAAAGATCGCAATAGGTGAAGCATCTTTTTTTTAGAAATTTGAATTAACACTGGTGGGAATACAAAGTATGAAAATTTTTTTTCCAATAACATTTTCAGTCAGTCAGTCATATTATTAGGTACAACAGACTTAGAAAGCTGAACTACAGAAATGTAAACTACTGCATTAAAAGAATGAACTAAAGGATAGTATTCTTTCACCACAAGCTTGAATTAAAATCAGTGAAAATATTTTTTAGATGTGAAAATAATAGGTGGGGTTTTTTTCCTCCTTTTAATTATCTTTAGTTTTGTTTTGTTCTATACTTCGTATTTTAGCTTGGAACATAAGTAAAATGAAAACACTGTCAGGAGGTATTGGAAAGTACAAAAGAATATTTCTGGCCTTGTTATACAGATAGAAGGACTTTGGATAATTTGATAAAGTTTCAGATAAACAACCATATTTTTGGGTGCTCATTAGAGCTTGGTGAATAATTTATAATAAATAATTTAGTTGATGAATTTTAACTCTCTTCAGCTCACAAATTGTCCATGAACAGATTGTGATTTTCCTAAATTAGCTCATTATTCACAATCATTCAGTAAATAATTCCTGTGAATAATTCTTTCTCTGTAGCTAGTTTGTGGTCAGCTGTTGTGAACAGTTAACTTTCAAGCTGTTTTGGTCTGACATATAAATCCTGCAGAATATTTCTGCTTAACTGTAGCATTTGAAATCAAATTATCAGGAATAATAATAAAAACTATAAAATCCTATATAAAACAAGCACCTTCAACCCTAAGTTTCAGTTCTCTGTCCATCACTATAATATTTAATAGATGGCGTGCAAAATCAAGTTAATTTTCTCATACACCCAAAGTGAGATAAATCCTCATATATTCAAAAGATCTTGAGAAGTTTCCAAAAACGCTCATTCCTTGGCTTCCTTTGATTCAGTGTTCACTTATTCATTGCAAGTGGGCTACATCAGCCAGAATGACCATGAAATGTGAAAGCAAAGGGAGTATTCATGTAGTAGCAGTAAATTTTTTTAAATGTTTAAGGATATTGTTGGAGTAACTTTCCAAGATTTTGTAATCTTGATGTTGGGTTTTATTATATAAGGCCAATGTTGCATGAATAACCTCTTTTGAATTTTGAAAAAAATGTTAACTATTTAGCTCAGGATGTAAATGACATCTTTTGGGACCAGAAGAGGAGGGGCAGATGTATGTTTCTGTGTAACTTACATCCTTGTATTGTCTGTATATTCTCAATATCTTAAAAATCTAAAAATGTTTAAATTAAGTCATTTAGCTTTATGACTATATGACTAATCTTATGCTAATATCTACTTAAGAAGGCTGATGGAAAGATGTATTTTTTCATTATATTATTTTTATTCTTTCCATTATTCCATTAAATCCCTGAGTAGTTTGAATGCTTTGTCAAAATGTCACATATCAGTATTTTCTTTATGAGGAGAAATGGTGAAATATTAAGATATGTTTTTAAGTGAATTAACAATTTTATTTATTTGTGGTGAATGTACAAGATGAATTCCCTAAACACAGGCATAATCAAGCAAGAAGAAACAGTTCCAAAACAGGAGGTCTTTTTAAGGGCATAATCAACAAAAAATCTCTCTTCCTTACCTTCTTTTAGAACTAATGCTTTTGAAGCTTCCTTGTTTCTTTCTGTATCAGCTTTTGCCTCCCAAACACCAAGAAAAATTATCTTTCTTCAGATATTAAGAACCTGAATTTGTTCTATGTTTGCCCTGGAAAAATGGCAGAGATTGGAAGGCTCAGGTAATATTCATGTTTCTGTCCCTGTGCTCTGCATCTCAAAATGATTTAGATACTGCATTATGTGGAAGAGTTTAATAAATCAAATGTCCTTAAATAAAAGTTAGCTGTAAGGAAATGCCTACATACAGTAACAGATTCCACAGCACTTCAGTCTTTTCCAAGTCTTGATTGCTGAAATTAATTGGACTTTGATTTGAATAACAATTGCAGGATCAAGTCTCCAGTTCTAAATGATATTTTTGCATACAATAGACTCTCCATCCAATTGCTATTTTTAATCAGAAACATATAAGCATGCCATACTGTCAGTGTAGAAAGGTACACTTTAATTTGCACACATTTATTTTTCAAATCCAAAAAAGTTCATGTTGTGCATTAGCTCATACCGAGTAACTATCAGCTACAGAAAACTCAGACAGTGCTGTAACATTCACTGTCACTTCTTATTACCTTCAAGTTCTTGCTTTGTTTTCTGTGCAGAACCTCTGCCCAGTAGCTGTGTAGTTTTCAGTACCTAATACTACTTCTAGTAGTGGAGATGTAACATGGATTATCACTTAGAAACTTTCAACAAGCTATTGCACAAAACTTTAATGAATTCCTTTATCTAAAGAAGATTTTTTTCAGAGGAGCATCATCAATCCCAGAAAACCTGAATTACAAAACCAGTCATTCACAAGGACCCTAAAGCAATATTAACAGGAGGGATTTTCCAGAAATTATTTTAAACATGTGTTCTTGAAATAAAATATCTTATGTTTAAACTTGAATATTTTGTTTTAATTATTATTATTTAGTCTTTCTGTCTGTATTTCTATAAGAAATATTTCCTAGGTTCTTAAGCTCAAAAATAATGTCTAAAACCTTTTTCATGAGAGTTTTGCTGTTTGCAATGATGTGAAACATGAAGTTCTGTATAGATTACGTCCAAAACAGTGTTCCTCAAAGAACAGAAATTCCACCTACTCGTGAATAAGTATACGATGACTAAACCTTCACTGACACAGCTTTAAAGAAAAGGACTCTGTGAGTGTAATTAGGAAAGGAAAAAAAAGAAAAGGAAGGAAAAGAAAAAAAGGGAAAAAAAAAAAGAAAGAGGGAAAAAAAGAAAAAAAAAGAAAAAAGAAAAGAGACAAGCCAATAGGGTTTTGGAGAGAGATATGACCATTCAGAAATATGAGCCTATGGAGTCTGCTTACTTTATAGAACTATTTTCTTAGTCTGAGTAAAGGCATATATTTTTAAAACATGCACTGAAAGGATGACAGGAAGTCAACGAGTTTTTAAACAGTATACTTAAATAAGAATCTACACTCCCTGAAGTCAACAAATATTTCAAACAATGAGTGAGTGCATATTCCACTTTTGCCTCATTGAAAAAGGGGGGAAAAGAACCAAATAAGAACATGAAGAAAAATTAGTTGTCAGGTTAGTTCTTAGGGCATGGAAATCAATGATTTGTTTTGTGCTTTTGCCTTGAATCTTTCAGCAGAAGCTCTTGCTTTCTCCCCATGAATTGGAGTTAGCTGGTATTATTGACATATCCACAGAAAGGCTGTAATTTAAAAAATGTATATACTTGGCAAAGTGTTTATTTAGGGGAGCTTTTGATTGTCAAGGACATTTGAGACAGTTTGCTCATTTTAGACTGTAGAATTTCAAGATATGAAAGGCTCAGAATAGATATAAGTGGGTTTTTTTTTGTCTAGTACAATGCACAATAGACATATTTTAATTCCTTTTTCTTCTTAAATTTCTGTGCCTCGTAGTATTCAGCATACCTGTCTTCAGAAAAGCCCCTGCTGTACAGAAGTGTTACTGTGGCAGCAACTGTATCTGTAACTTCCAAGTTTTTGGCCTAGTATCAGATTAATTATTATATAGTAACTTGCTTTAACAGCAGAGTATATTAGATGCTGAGTGCTATCCTCAGTTATGTATATATATTCTCTTTTCTTATAGAAACAGAGCTATTTTTTCCCAAAACATACATTGGCCTTTCCGGTGTGCCAGAAGAATGAGTAAGAGGTAAAAAAGAACCATGTGTTTAACATGAAATTAAGAAATTACAAGTACATCTTTCAGTCCAGGTAAGATTTAGTAGGATCCAATGGAAAGAAGTCAGTGGAAAATATTATTTAATATATTATGAATCTCTATAAAAGATTTCATCTTTAGGTTTCAAGGTTATAGGAAAAGCTGACAATCTGAACTCCAGGAAATCCCGCCATCTATGATTTGGTCAACAGAAGATGTGAAGTATAGCTGCTCACATTCTCTACATAGCTAAAATATGATGTATTCTGAAGTCACAGACTAAAGTCAGGTTTTCATAACATATTTTTCCAAGTTACTAAGGAAAGCCAAGAGCACCTCCTATAGGCCTGTTCCAACTTGTTGCTCTACAGCCAGGATTTTTCCTGGGAGCATGTATTATCAGTCAGGTTCTTTATTTTGCTAGCAACAATGTCCAAACAACTATTAAGTCCTATTAACCTATAAAGATTACTGATTCCCATTAATAAAAGCTTTTCATTTGTTTAATTGAAAAGGTTTTACTGTATACAATATTTCTTAGAGCTTTTAGAAAATTCAACAAAGGAGGTACTCCATTTCCTCTTCATTATCTGAATATGTCCATTAACATTCCTTTGAAATACCTGCTATTGTTGATACCCCAGTGATCCAAAGAGTCTCACTAGTGTCGGAATCACTCTATTGACTACAAGAAACAGCAGCCTACCGATATTTCCCTTCCCAAAACTCTCAATCTATAGCTAACCAAAGGGGTTTATTTTTCTCAAGTGAATACCTATTCAGTGAGCTAATGTAGCAAAAGATTGTTAGCAAGCTTGTAGCTATTATGGTGATTCAGAGGATACCATAGGATGTGTATGTCATCACTTGGCACGTCCCTCATCAAATGCAAGAAGGAATGCTTGATTAGACAGATTCAGACCGTTCAAGCAGGGACATGTTTGGTTGCCATCATTCAGCGCATCACAATTGTATTCTGCTATAAAGGTAGGAGATTTTTTTTTTATAACAGTGCACTCCTGATGCAGCTGTAATTTGTGTGCAGCATATTAAATGAAAACAAAAATGACTGTATTTGTTGGGAATAGCATCAGATTTTAATATTCTCCTCATTTACAGTAGCCAGGCCCAGTATCCTACAAAGGAGGTGATACAAATCACTGATTCACTGATAGATTGCTTTACCTGAGACAGCACAGTAGGTGGTCTGAATTCAACCTTTGTTCATGAAAGTAAATTACTTGAATATAGCCTGAATTGCACAAGTCTGAATTTTTTAGGGAATTACATAAATGCAGTTGGGCTAACTCCGAGTATATTTTGTTTGCTGCACTGATGGAACTCTCTGTTTTCTGAAGAGCTGAATTTGCCCTCAGTTTGAACACTGACCACAAGAAAGTTGCACAAGAAGTTCTTGGAAACGTAACTCTCTTTAATCTCCCTACTCCCTCGAAGTAGTTACAATTGTCATAATCTGTTTGCTTTTGTGCCATCACATTGTGGGCCTGGATAATACAACTACAAATACAGATGGAAACCAGAAATACTTCCTATAATATCTACCAGTAAAAATGCTTCTGGAAAAATCTTCAAAGACACAACAGCAAGCCTTCTTTTAGAGGAACTAAACAAAGTTTTGAAAATGTATTATACACATGTATATCTTTCTATCTTCTTCTTGAAAGAATTACATTATACAAAGTTTTGCTCACAGCAGATTTGTTTTATTTGATGTAGTATTCCTCACATTTCGTGTCAAATGTATGTACAGTCTTTTAACAAAATCTTACACAACATTTGACTATAACATCCTGACATAATGTGTTCTATAGGATGACTTCTTATAAGCCTTGTAAGAAAG
The DNA here is from genome assembly GCF_000687285.1 of Phaethon lepturus. Lineage (NCBI taxonomy): Eukaryota > Metazoa > Chordata > Aves > Phaethontiformes > Phaethontidae > Phaethon > Phaethon lepturus. The sequence goes on along the minus strand of NW_010515318.1, from coordinate 39,199 downwards.
TATAATATAGTGATAAAGGATTTATTTATAATTTAGGTTCCCATTGGAGCCTGTGTAATCAATAGTATCCCCACATATCTATAATAAAGTCTCTTTCTGTATGTACTTGATTTCAGGAAGCTAACTCTTCCATGTTGCTTTGAGTCCCTTAGGCACTGAAGAAAAAATGAAAGCAGCAATTCCCTACTAGTTGTGCTCTCAGCTTTTTCCCAAGAATTAAAGAACAATTCACCTTACTGTTGAGATTTTAACTTACGGTATGGCTTTTGTTGTTGTTCTTTTTTGTTTCTTCTATTTTAACTGAGCTCTCATTACTATGCTATTTGAACAATTCAAGTTAAATTCTGTGAGTAATCCAGGGAAAGTCAGCACATCAGATCTGGAAAGTAAAAAACTTACATTGCCTTTACCTTTTCTGTGAAGGCTACAGACGTTGACCTGTATGCTCAAGGTCAAGAGCTACTTCTGCAAGCCATTCCACCTGTGTATCTTCTTGCAAGTGTGGGTACGATAGCAGAGCTCCAGGTACAGCCCCTATACAGCTGAAGAACTAGAGCAAAGAAAATATCTATATAAGAGAAAGGCAATTTACTTTTTCCTCTCTTTTTTACCCCATCTTGGACTCAGGGAGAAAATTTGGTCATTGGTTTACTCTTTCAGTCAGGTTGAAGAAGCTTGTACAGAAATGTTTATAGACAGGCTAAGGAGGAAGTGCGACATGAAAAGTTGCTGAGTAAGGAATAATAAAATACCCATTTGAGACAGCAGGATTCATCCCATGATGTACTAAGCATATAGATAACCATATGAAACTTAAGAAGTAATGCCCATTGAGTTCACTTTGTGTGTCTCTGTAGAAATTTCTGTCTTTGTGGGGTTTTTTATTTGGTAAATCAACTTTCTCTTGAATAAAGAAACTCCTTTCACCTTGTGGTGGGTTGACCTTGGCTAGATGCCAGGTGCCCACCAAAGCTGCTTTATCACTCAACCTCCACAGCTGGACAGGGGAGAGAAAATATAAAGAGAAGCTTGTAGGTTGAGATAAGGACAGGGAGAAATCGTTCAGCAATTACTGTCACAGGTAAAACAGAGTCAACTTGGGGAAACTAGTTTAATTTATTGCCAATCAAATCAGAGTAGAGTAATAAGAAATAAAACCAAATCTTAAAACACCTTCCCACCACCCCTCCCTTCTTCCTGGACTCAACTTCATTCCCGATTTCTCTACCACCTCACCCCGAGCGGCATGGGGGATGGGAAATGGGGATTGTGGTCAGTTCACCACATGTTGTTTTCTGCTGCTCCTTCCTCCTCAAGGGGAGGGCTCACACTCTTGCCCTGCTCCAGCGTAGGGTCCCTTCCATGGGAGGTGGTCCTCCATGAACTTCTCCAATGTGAGTCCTTCCCATGGTCTGCAGTTCTTCACAAACTCCTGGAGCCTGGGTCCCTTCCACGGCATGCCATCCTTCAGGAACAGACTGCTCCAGCCTGGGTCCCCCAAGGGGACACAAGTCCTGTCAGCAAACTTGCTCCAGAGTGCGCTCCTCTCCCCATGGGTCCACAGATCCTGCCAGGAGCTTGCTCGAGCACGTGCCTCACACAGGGTCACAGCCTCCTTTGGCATCCACCTCCTCCTGCTTGGGTTCCTTCTCCAGCTGCAGGTGGATTTCTGCTCTACTGTGGAGCTCCATGGGCTGCAGGGGCACAGCCGGCCTCACCATGGTCTTCACCAGGGGCTGCAGGCGAATCTCTGCTCTGACACCTGGAGCACCTCCTCCCCCTCCTTCTTCACTGACCTCAGTGTCTGCAGAGTTGTTTCTCTCAGATATTTTTATTCCTCTCTCTGGCTGCAAATGTTGCATGCTGGGTTTTTTTCCCCTTCCGAAATACGTTATCCCAGAGGTGCTACCACCATCACTGACGGGCTCGGCCTTGGCCAGCAGTGGGTCTGTCTTGGAGCCGGCTGGCTTTGTCTATGTCAGACACAGGGGAAGCTTCTAGCAACTTCCGGCAGAAGCCACCCCTGCAACCCCCACCAGTACCAAAACCTTGCCACGCAAACCCAATACACCACAAAGCACATCATAGAGATGGATGGAAGTAAGGAAAATCCTTATGAAACACTGGAATATTTAAGCTGATTATATTTTTCAGTGTTTGAAGTGCATCATCATTTTCCTTTCTTGTGATTCTTTTCCTCTTTCCCAAAGGAATCAATAACTATGGGATTTATATGTATTCTTTCTCGCAGTTTTCCTCCTTTTTGCAACAAAGTAAATGATAATAAATGAAATGTAGAACTTGTTATTCATTTACCAATAGACAGAATTACTACTCTTAAAATGTTTAAAATTTCCACAATGTTGGAAAATTATAAAGCTGCAAACAGAACATAAAAAAGCCGTACAAAAATAGAAAAAAAATCTTACAAAAATATTCACAGATAACAATTTCTATTGCACTGAGTGAAAGAAATAAAGATAAAATGAATTAAAAAAAGAGGTGTTATTTTTTGTCAGCATTGAAATATGACAGATCTACAAGTAGCTTTAACTGTTCCAAATGAGGTTAAGCGTTATTTCCACTTTGCTGAACTAATCATTACAGGTTTAGGAACAATTGGAGGCATGTTTCTTAGTTGGGATTATGGTGCTAAAACTAATGAAACCAAACCTTCAGACTCGTTTGTTTTCAACAAGGACAAAAAGGCAGAACTTTTTTAATAATTTATTTTGCAAAGAAGAGCGGAAACAAGAAAAGACACCTCATTGTGCCTGAGTAAATTGTTTCAGAAGAAAATCTTTTGATAATGTCTACATTAATATTCTTAATATTCTTTAATTGATACACCCTATGTAATCCTTTCTCTTTCTATGATAACGAATTTTGCTTTTGTATAACCTCTTTTCCTACCATACCTTTACTTATCTATCTTGTTCTTCTCCAGTGGGTAGTAATTTTTTCTAATGACCATCAGTTTCAGAGTAAGAACATCATTCATTTTGCATAGGTCACTGAAGAACTATCAAATTGTAATGATTTTCAGTCATTGCAGACCTGAGCCAGATTCAAGGCTAGTGACTCAGTGATGAAAGCCCCAGAATAGTATTAACAATTCCCTGGACTGCTCAGTACCCATTAAATAAATGCACAATGTATTTGTCGTTAGGACTCCTATCTTCTCATTCTAATTCTCCATATTAGAAGCTGTTGGTCTAAAAATAAAAATATATTAGCATCCATCAGGTATTTTTTCCTCTAGCTGCAAAGTTACATTAATAAATCGACAGTTATGGTCAGTTAGGTCTTCCACTGCAAATGAGTGGCTGGAGGATTCCTTTCTTCATTATTTTGTTTATAATTCTAAGCAGTTTCTAGGTGTGATACTCATTTTATGAGAAAACATATTACAAAAACCAAAGAAAAACTCCACCAAAAAAAGTATTTTTCACATGATGCAGTAAGAATAGATAACAATAATGGTCCAAACTAATTACAGTCAAAGATCATCTGACATTTCTTTTGTGAGCTCCGTAATTCAGAAATATACCTTAGTTGTTTTAATTAACAGTGGCACAGAAGTTGTTAGCCAAACACAATGTTTTGTAAAAAATGAAAAAAATCTTAATTATTTAAGCCATTGTTTAATGATCATATAACAAAAAAATAATTATCTAGTTATTTTTTCATATAAACTGAAAGCCTTATTACAGAACCTGCAAGCAAGTTATAAGTCAATTGCTTTTGAACTACTTGGTAACTTCAGGTATAATTGCTAAATAATGTACAAAATATGTAATTACAGTGTGCCATATGTTCCTATGTCTTGTGTGCTGCACAATGTGGAAATGTGTCACAAAAATCACTCAGAATACCTAAAACAGGGTATAAGTGCCTGAGCAGTATTAATGTTAAAGTACCTTGAAGAAAAGATCTGAGCACAATCTACATTACTTTTACTGATAAGCAGCAGCAGTCATTGCTATTGGAAAGGTGGGAGGAGCCAGCTAGGAAGTATTTTGTACCATATGTCTGCTTCACAAGCCACTGAAGAAATGTCAGAAGAACATTGCAAGTTAATATTGCCTGAGACAGTGATAACTTAGAATGCACTGACAACACAGATTGCAGATGGCCAAATTACCACTACAAACACCTTCTGGCACCTGACAGCTCACCAGATGCCGGTGGGTGTCATTTGCTACTTAATCATGTACCTGAGGAGAGATTATGGAATTTCTATCCAGGATCCTGTGGTATCCATGTTAGTAAACAATCGATGGTCCTGATGCCGGAATTCAACACAGTGCCAGGGTAAATAGTGTCATGTATGTGTGTAGATACCCTGATGAAGTATCTCTATTGCTTTACAGAACAAATACAAGACTGGCTTAACTGATTGCTTTGCATTGGTAACCTTATTAACAATAAGGTTAGGGAAAGCTCTAAATACCAAATAAAGCATTTATAAAGTTGCAGAATAGTGAATCAAAAACTTCTCTTACATTGGTTTCTGGAAATATCCCTATAACTTGGAGACTTTTATTCCTTCCATCCAAAAATAGTCATAGTGTATTTGCATGTGGCCATGCAATCGGAGTTGTTTGTCAGCTTTAGATTTTTAATTTAAGCAAATTCTGACTACTGAATAAATATTCTTCTAGAAACCTGAAAGTGAGAATATTCCAAAGTATCCTGGGAATTATTCGTGTGTTTGCTTTTCCTTTTCTATTTTGATATTTTATCCAACCTTTTAAAATTATTTTAATCCTGTCTCCCAGTTGTTAGCTTATTCAAGATTTTGGCTGCCTTTAGCCATAAAATAAAATTAAAAAAAAGCTCTGCAGACTTCATAGAAACCAAATCACATAGCAACAGATCACCAAGGTTTTCATGAGCCTTAGTGCTTTCAATATGTACTCTCTACTGACTTTATTTTATAGGTATTTACATAGACTATTTTAATACATGGCTTAAAGGGCTTCAGAATTATTATCCGGCTTGCAGGGTAAAAATAATGCATAATGAACTCTGAGAATTTAGTCATATACATTTTTGTGGTTCACAGATTCTTTTTTCTTTTCCTACTCAAAGTTCCTAAGCAACTGCTATATCCTCTTCATTCACATAGGCCTGCATACAACAAGGGAAAGTTGAGATTCTAGAATCAATGCTTGGTTAGCTGCCAGACAAGAAATTAGGAACAAAAGTTGTATCTGTAATAAAGAATATATGACTTGTATTTAGATTAATACAGTATTAGTATGGACCACAGTAAAACACCTTGAAAGCTGAAAAAAAACAGGAAAAAGGATCAAGTGATAGTCAAATGCGAAAAGTGAGAAATAAAGTTGGCATTTGTTGTGGACATGACAGAACCTCTGTCTGGACATCAGATATTAGTTTTACATAGCAACTGGGTACCTGTACAGAAGAAAAGATGAAGGCATGGTAGTGGAGATAAAAACAGAAGGTCCTAGTCTAGTAACAGCAAGAAACCACACAGGAACTGAGAAAGAGCACAGGGATCCAGACTCCACTGCAGTGGAGTCCACTTACACACAAAATTTAAAAAGCTTTGCTTATCGGTAGCTTTGCATATGTAGATTCCTCATAAATTTAGTACAACCTGTAGTTTTTTATAATAAAATCATACATGTAGTGACTGGTGACCCAGTGTCACTCTATTTGTTCTTTAGAGTACGACTTTAAGCTGGAATAATGATATATTCTCATTGTGAAAGTGCACTTGCCTAGTTATTTTAAGTTACCAATCATTAAATGAACTGGTAAATTGGGTGGTGAGTGGTCTGAAAGTGTTCCCTCAATCAGTTAGTCTGTTTATTAGGTGATAAGTTATTTTCCAATTAGACAGTCAGGGCTGGCCCAGTTGGTGTTTGGTGAGTTTTTGCACAGACGACTGCCCAGGTTACTGAGGAATAACAGCACTTGATTGATGTGTATCAAAAGGTAGCCCAAATCTTCTGGCAGTGTAAATCATTTATGTAAGCATAAGTAGATTATACTTAATCATAGGAAAGGCCATACAATATAAAAGTGATTAAGTGTCACACGTAAAATTCAATGAAATAATCTAAAGTAATGAGCTGGAGGGAAAATTAAGAGGAAATGATAATTGGTCAGGACCTAATGCAGACTGTGTCTGTATCTTACATACTTCATGCAGTTCCTGTTAGCCCATCTTTAGTACATCTAGAACTAAAACTGGTACAAAATGCAATAAGGATTATCTGTTATGTGGGATGGATTCTGTTTGAAAAAACAACTGATATTAGAATTGTTCTTCTTGCAAAGCAGGTAAAGGAAAAGAAGAAGAAAGCTGATCTAATCAAGAATGGCACTGACAAGATGAATTGGAAATTATCATTCTGAATTTCTGGTAACTGCGGAACTAGAGACACCACGTGAGATTTTTAGTCAGAATGCTTAGAAACATATTCCACAAAACTTGCAATTAAATTATAACATTTACTTTCCAAAGGAGTAAACACTATCCCAGAGTTCAATAGAGAGTTGGACAAATTGCTGAAAGATCAGTTGATAGATAACTATTACACATTACCATCCACACGAAACTTTGGGCTCATGAAGTTCCTACATCACTGATCACAGAAAGCAAGGAGAGTGAAACAGTCATTTAATACTTGCCCTGCTCTTTTCACCCTTTCCCTAACCATCTGTTCTAATCTGCTGCTGGAGATGGTATACTTGGCTAGATGGGCCTTCAGCCTCATCCAGTACAGCTGTTCTTATGTTCTTTTGTATTTATATATATGGTTGGTGTTGAATAATGAGTAACAAGGGGACAGATATATGGTAGAACTGAGCAGATGTCCAGTTTTAAACTGAATGTTCATGAACTGTTTCAAAAATCACTGTTTCTAAGGCCTGTGAGACTATTGTATGGAGTTAGGAAAACAACACCACTTTTTCACAGAATTTCTAGTGCTATTTTAAACTAGTAAATAATGATGATGAGGATGATGATGATGTATAAAGATGTCTTCTCATGACATGACAAACGTTTGAGTTCTTTTATTTATTTATTCATGCTAGATATTTGTTTTTAATAGTTGTCCACATAATGGCTTACAAAAAGATTTTGGTTTTGTTTTTTTATTATGTGGGCTAATATAAAGTAATAAAAATAATTCTATAACAATGTCTAAGAAGAATATTTTCTAATATGATTTTTTTCTAGCCCACTAATTACTACATTATATCTTTTCTTCCATGAGTAATGCATTGAAGTAATAGAAGAAGAAATCTCTTCTATTAGCAGTAACGGTAAGTCCCTTTTTATAATCAGAATTCATAAATCTGGATATGCAGGATAATATACTTTCATAGGTTACATTTGTTTGAATCTGATTTTGAACTAGAGTGTGCTAGGCCATTGCAGAACATTTGTCTGCAACAAGGCAAAGAACCTTCACAGAATCACAGAAAGGCTGAGGTTGGAAAGGACCACTGGAGGTCATCTGGTCCAACTCCCTTGCTCAAGCAGGGTCACCTAGAGCTGGATTCCCAGGACCATGTCCAGACAGCTTTTTAATATCTCCAAGGAGGGAGACTCCACACCTCTCTTAACAGGAAAACCTGTTCCAGCAGTTGGTCACCCTCACAGTAAAAAAGTCTTTCCCAGTGTTCAGGAGTAACCTCCTATGTTTCACTTTGTGCCCATTGCCTCTAGTCCTGTCACTGGGCACCACTGAAAAGAGCCTGGCTCTGTCCTTTTTGCATCCTCCCTTCAGGTATTTATAGACATCGTTAATATTCCTCTAAGCCTTCTTTTCTCCAGGATGAACAGTCCCAGACCTCTCAGCTTTTCCTCATGTGTTACCCTTGTCCCTTCATCATCCATGTGGCCCTTGCCAGTATGTCCATGTCTGTTCTGTACTGAGGAGTCCAGAACTGGACACAAGACTGCATGCATGGCCTCACCAGTGCTGATTAAAGGGGAAGGATCACCACCCTTGACTTCCTGGCAATACTTTGCCTAATGCAGCCCAGGATACTATTAACCTGCTTTGTAGCAAGGCACATTGCTGGCTCATGTGCAACCTGGTGTCCACCAAGACACCCAGGTTATTTTCTGCCAAACCACTGGTCAGCTGGTCAGTCCCCAGGATGTGCTGGTGCCTGGACTATTTCCTCCCCAGGTAGAGGCCTTTGCACTTCTCCTTGTTGAACTTCATGAGGTTCATCTCAGACAGTTTCTCCAGCCTGTTGAGGTCCTTCGGTATGACAGTACAACCATCTGGCCTATCAACCGTTCCTCCCAGTTTTGTTCCACCAGGAAACTTGTCAAGGTTTACTCTGGCCATCATCCAGATCATTAAAGAAGATGTGAAACAGGACTGGAGCCATTATTGATCCCTAGGGTACACCACTAGTCAATGACCTCCAGCTAGACTTCCCACCACTACTCACTTGGCCCTCTGAGCCCAACCATTCAGCCAGTTTTCAATCCACTTCTCTGTCTGCTCATCTATCCCAGACACCACCAGTTTCTTTATGAGGGTCTTGTGGGAGACAGTGTCAGAAGCCTTACTGAAGTCCAGGTAGACAATATCTGCTGCTCTCCCCTCATATACCAAGCCAGTCAAAACTTGTTTGCAGATTACAGGACCAGCTGCAGAAACTAACCAGCTGTAATGGGATTGAAAAGATAGGTGGCTATTACCTCTAATTTCCTTTTCCTGTCTTTTTCTTCAAACCTATAAGCACTTAGTGGTTAGGTCTTATGGACTCTTTATTGTGTCAGATTATCCAGCTTTAGAAGGGCAGAGTTTAAAAGCTCTAGTTTCTCTGAAAGACAAAACTGACAGATTTCACAGCTCTGCAGTGAACCTTTGGAGACTTTCACTGCTCTGTTCAGCTAACACCATACACTGCATTCCTTCATAGCTCTGAATACTACTACATTCTCTCCAATTCCCTCAGTGCAAACCAGTAAAAAGAGTTAACATTAAAACCATCATTTTTTACTCACCTAACAATCTTCTAATTGCAATATTTAAATTATCCTTATTCCTACTGCTACTTCTTGCCTATTAAATTTAATTTTTCTTCTGTCTTCCTTTGCACATCTTCAAATTCTGACTGCTTTTTTTAACTTCCCAAATAAACAAATAATCAATCAATCAAATAAATAAATAAATAAATAAATGTATATATTAGAGACAGAAATCAGAATCACCATATCATTTAGGCTGGAAAGGACCTCTTAAGGTCATCTAGTACAAATCCCCCTGTTCAAAGCAGGGTCAGCCAGAGCAGGTTTTCTGGGACCATGTCCGACTGAGTTTTTGATTATATCCAAGGATGGAGACTCCACAAACTTTTTAGGCAACCTGTTCCACTGTTTGACCACCTTCACAGTAAAAAAGATTTTTCTTATGTTCAGATGGAATTATGTGTGTTTTAATTTCTGTCCATTGATTATTGTATCCTGTCAATAAGCACTATTGAGAAGAGTCTGTCTCCCTTTTTTCATTCGTTCCTGTTGTGTTTTAGCCCCAGCTGGCAACAAAGCATCACACAGCTGCTTGCTCACCCCCCTGCCCAGGTGTGATAGGAGAGAGAATAAAAAAACCCAAAACCTCATGAGTTGAGGTAAAAACAGTTTAATAGGACAGCAAAGAAAAAGGAAACAACAACAACAACAATAATAATAATATTACCAATAAAGGAATATACAAAAGCAACTGATGCACAATGCAACAATTTCTCACCACTTAGTGATCAATAGCCTGCTCCCAAGCAGTTCACCACTTAGTGATCAATAGCCTGCTCCCAATCCCCAAGGACAGGGATTCCTGTCCCCCTGCCAACTCCAGTTTATAAAGTGAGTATGACATTATATGGCAGGGAATAGCCCTTTGGTCAGTCTGTGTCAGCTGTTCTGGCCGTGTCCCCTCTCAGCTTCTTGTGCACCTCCCTGCTGGCAGAGCATGGGAAGCTGAAAAGTCATTGACTTAGTATAAGCACTAGAACTTCTTAGCCACAACTAAAAGCATCAGTGTGTTATCAATGTTATTCTCATATCAAATCCAAAACACAGCACTATACCAGCTATTAGGAAGAAAATTAACTCTATCCCAGCTGAAACAAGAACACCTCCCTCAGGTATTTATATACATTGATGAGATCCCCCTGAACCTTCTCCCTGAACCTTTTCTCTTGTGAAAGATGCTAACAACAACAACAACAATAATAATAATATTACCAATAAAGGAATATACAAAAGCAACTGATGCACAATGCAACAATTTCTCACCACTTAGTGATCAATAGCCTGCTCCCAAGCAGTGATTCCTGTCCCCCTGCCAACTCCAGTTTATAAAGTGAGTATGACATTATATGGCAGGGAATAGCCCTTTGGTCAGTCTGTGTCAGCTGTTCTGGCCGTGTCCCCTCTCAGCTTCTTGTGCACCTCCCTGCTGGCAGAGCATGGGAAGCTGAAAAGTCATTGACTTAGTATAAGCACTAGAACTTCTTAGCCACAACTAAAAGCATCAGTGTGTTATCAATGTTATTCTCATATCAAATCCAAAACACAGCACTATACCAGCTATTAGGAAGAAAATTAACTCTATCCCAGCTGAAACAAGAACACCTCCCTCAGGTATTTATATACATTGATGAGATCCCCCTGAACCTTCTCCCTGAACCTTTTCTCTTGTGAAAGATGCTCCAGTCCCTCAATCAGTTTTGCTGGAGCAGTACTTGGTCCATTAAGTCTACATCTTGCTGTAGTGGAAGCCCAGAACTGAAACCAACCCTGCAGCTGCAGCCTCACCAGTACTGAATTGAGGGGAAGGATGACCTCCCTCAAACTTCTGGCAACAATCCTAATGCATCCCAAGAGGTTGGCATCCTTTGCTGTAAGGGTACATTGCTGTCTCATAGTAAACTTGCTGTCCACCAGTATCCTCCTTGGCAAAGCTGCTTTCCAGGTGGTTTCCCTCCTGCATATACTGATGCATGGGATTATTCTTCCCTAGATGCAGGACTTGACATTTACGCTCGCTGAAATTCACAAGGCTTCTCTTTAGCCTATTTAGGTCTCTGAATGGTGTCACAACCGTCTGGTGTATGAACCACTCCTCTCAGTTTTGTATCGTCTATGAACTTGCTGAGACTTCACTGAATACCATCACCCAAATCATTAATGAAGATGTTGAAGAGTATTGGACCCAGGATTGACCCCTGGGGTACACTGATAGCAACTGCCTCCAGCAGGACTTTATGCCACTGATCACAGCCCTCTAGGCCCAGTTATTCAGTTAGTTTTTAATTTATCTCACTGTCCACTTGTCTAAACCTTACTTTTTCAGTTTGTCTATGATGATGTTATGCGAGACAGTGTCAAAGGCTTTTCTGAAGTCAAGGTAGAAAATATCTGCTGCTCTCCCCTCATCCACCAAGTTATTCACATTATTGTAGAAGTCTATTAAGTTGGTGAAGCATGATTTTGTCTTCATAAATTCATGCTAATTACTTGCAGCTATCTCCTTGTCCATCATGTGCTTGGAAAAGCTTTCCAAGGTGGTTTTTTCCATCATCTTCACAGAGACTGAGGCGAGGCTGAATGGCCTGTAGTTCCCCAAATTTTTCTTCTACGCTTCTTGAAAATAGGAGTGATATTTGTTCTTTTTTATTCTTCAGGTGTCTCCCAGTCACTATGACCATTCAAAGGTAATCAAAAGGAGCCTTGCAACAACATGAGCCAACACCCCTCAGGTCCCATTGCTTTACATACATCCAGTTTGTTGAAATGCTCCCTGACTTGGTCATCCTAAGTTCATGATAAAACTTCATACTCTTCGTAGTAGAAACAGTACAGATAAATCTATATGACTATGTAATATAATCGTCAAAGCAGTTTACTTCTTTCTCCTAATCAATGAATATCAATCCTGTTGTTATTTTTTGTCATATGGTAGGGGAACTGTTGAGTCCTTTTTGTTATCATGAGCTATCTGAAAGTGATAAATATTCCATATGGTTCTTCTCAGAGTTGTTTCTCTTTTCTGGGGGAGTTGGTTGATAGCCAGCTGAACATGAGGCAGCAGTGTGCCCAGGCGGCTAAGGCGGCCAACAGCCTCCTGGCCTGTATCAGAAAGAGGGTGGCCAGCAGGAACAGGGAAGTGATCGTCCACCTGTACTTGGCACTGGTGAGGCCGCACCTCGAAAACTCTGTTCAGTTTTGGGCCCCTCACTACATGACAGACATTGAGGTGCTTGAGCATGTCCAAAGAAGGGCAACAAAGCTGGTGAAGGGTCTATATCACAAGTCTTATGAGGAGCGTCTGAGGGAACAGGGGTCATTTAGCCTGGAGAGAAAGCAGCTGAGGGGAGACCTATCGCTCTCTACAACTACCTGAAAGAGGGTTGTAGTGAGGTGGGTGTTGGTCTCTTCTCCCAAGTAACAAGTGATAGGACAAGAGGAAATGATCTCAAGTTGCACCAGGGGAGGTTTAGACTAGATATGAGGAAAAATTTCTTCACTGAAAGGGCTGTCAAGCATTGGAACAGGCTTCTCAGGGAAGTGGTGGAGTCACCATCCCTGGAGGCATTTAAAAGATGTGTAGATGTGTTTCTTAGGGACATGGTTTAGTGGTGGACTTGGCAGTATTAGGTTTATGGTTAGACTGAATGATTTTAAAGGTCTTTTCCAACCTTAATGATTCTATGATTCTGTGATTCCATGATTCTTCTGTCTAAGAATGTCCATGCCTAAATTAGCACCCTTAGAAATCCAACAACTATTTAGATATCATATAAATGTAATGTGTTATAAAAAAGCAGAAGTAAAACATTTATGAAGCAGAAAATACGATATCTGACATAGTGTCAGAAAGTGTCTAAGGTCAGGATCAGCCTAGAGATGAACAGAACATTAGGGGAGAGCAAGCAGGCTCTGAAACAAGTGCTACATTCAGAATCAAAAACAAATTTCCATTCCATAGCTAAGAGCCTATGAATACATCTTGTACCCGACATCTGACCAAGTAGCTAACACAAAGATTTTTTTCCCTATAGTGAGAAGTGTGGCAGGTGTTTAATTCACTACACTAATCAGTGATTGGAAAATAATTTTTTCTAGTAATTGGGACTCGGTGTTTTTACTTATGATCAAAGCTCTTTTAGTTGTATTCTTCGCCTAACAGAGTAAGTGTGTTACTTCTGTGAGCATTTGCGTAAAAAGAAAAAAAAAAAGAGCATTTTGCCTGTTAGTCAGCTAAATTGATATTTTTAATTGTGATATGACTGCTATCTCATGCTCAGTTGAAGTGGACTCAGTGAGTTCTGGATTTCTTTGGTAGAATGAGTGATTTTCCTATAAAAGGACTTTGATGTTTAACAAATTCAGAGACTTCTAAAGCAAACACCATTAAAAAAAAAAAATTCCATTGCCAGGAACAAAACCACTATCATATTATAATATGGTACAGTTGCCTTTTAAAAACTACAACTATCTTGTAAGATTTCATTGTCTCACATGCTAACTAAAATTTATAGTCTTGTATGGGAAAAATAAAATTACATATCACTTCCAAACGTTGCTTATTGTATTCTGAATCAAAGTTGCCTACTGCTATACTGAATACCCTACTGACTACTATGCAGTTCAGCTTCATGTTCATTCCTTTGAAAGTCAAAAGGCATGAGGTAGATTCTGTTATGATCATGCATCAACTGGGAAAGCTGAAAGTATATTTCAAACATACAATTTTTATTTCTTTTGAAGATCAACAAGGTAAAAAGGAAAACAGCTTGATTTTTGCATTCCACTTTACATTTACTTTAAACCAGCATCTTTCCAGTGTAAACTAAGCAAATAGCCTCTTTAAGACTAGAAGCTATATCAAATACTAAAATCTAAATTTTAATGTGATATCTGCACCATTGGAACATTGAGATTAAAGTCCTTCTCAGTGTTTAATAGGAGCATTAAAACTTATGAGGCCTGAGATCTCTCAGAAATTTATCTCTGAATCTTAGTTTGTAATTTTTTCTGAGAAGAATCCCACTTAGGAGGAATTCATTTGTACTTGATTTGTAAGGTGGTATGATGACAGAGGCTTGACAGAAGAATGAGTTAAGAAGTTAAATCATTGGTCTCAAATTTCACCCTTGTCACTCCCTGCTCTAAATAGCAGCTTTCACTTTCCAAAATGTATTTTTTCAGAATAATTCCATTTAGCTTTTCTTTAGTTTGTCATTTCAAACACAAGGCATTAAAATATTAACCTCGGAACAGATCTTTCTCTGTTATGACCTGTATTACCTGTCTCTCTGTCTTTTTGTCTCTTTCAAACCTATCTATATTTGTATCTCTACTTACACATGCTTTATGATAAACCCTGGAAAACAGAGACTACTAACAGAAAAAGCAAAAGAGTGTTCCTGTCAAAGCCTATCTCAAATGAAAAAATTCTGCTTGCTGCAACATAAGGAGAGTAAGTCTGTGAGCATTTGGAATCCATTCTTAACACATATTAACAGCTAATCCTCAATGGGTGTTTACAGATCTCTTAATCTATTGAGGGATTTCCCTTTCCTACTTTCCCACAATGAGAGGTTTAGGAATTTAAAGACTAGAATGCACTAATAATTGTTTGACCTTACTTTCCCTTTAGCAATTATATGCTCTTTTGTTTACCTTTTACATGTTATATATGAACTGAGGAAATTTCATCTTTTTTCAGAAATTGATTGTAGCCAAAAAATGTTATGGCTTTAGTACTTAAAAGTAGCTGTTTCAGTCTATATTTAGAGGCTCATGTAAAAACACTTAGATTTTTCAGAGGTCTCTATCATCAGCATTCCCTTGACTCATGCTTATGTGCTTAATATCCTGGCATGGGGGGAGTAAAGATCTTTACGGGTAGGTACATATAAAACATGTTTAGAGATCAGACGAATTAGATAAGATACAAGGTTACCAAATACTAAATCATAAACCTCAGAACATAAAGGATAAAACCCTGCAACACTATTCAAAAACTTTTAAGAGAAACACTCCCTTATACTGAAGTCGCCAGTTTTCTAAAATTAAAATATTTTTTAAAAGCCAGTGTAAATAGCAAAAGAAAGATATGAAATCCTATTTAGGTCAGGTCTTCTCCCATTCTATTTCTGATACATCAATCAGAAAGACATAAAAGAGGAAGTACAGTCGTATTGGTGAGGCACTAATCAAGAATTTCTTTGTTGTCTCTGGGGTGAGAATGATGTTATTTTGTCATACCACATTCTCTTCTTAAGTCTCTGCTAACCTCCCTCCTTGGAAGTTGCCTAACTGCAGACCAAAATCCTCTCATGTAAGCATGGGCCAAACTGAGCTGGCCATAAGTTCGCTGTGTGCAAACGGTTTAAGTTTTGAAGGCTTTAGGAGGTAAGTAGCCTCAGGTGGTTTATTATGAGACGTGGCAGGTTTCCCTTGGTATGTCCTCCAGGTACCTTAACCACTACTGACAGTACCTCTGACAGATCTGCTTCTCATGCTGCAGAATAAGCATTTTCTTCAAATACTTCTCTTTTCTGTTACTTTTTTTTTTTTTAAAATCATACTCAGATGCTCATCCCTATGATTTCTGACCATAGCAGCTTTTCCAGACAGGACACCTGGACACCAGAAAGTTTCTCAAAAAAAAAATAGGGTTCTCCCATCACTGGGCCAGAATAGTTATGGTTCATAGTATACTGAACAGAGCCACAGGCCACAAAAGTTAAAAAAAAACCCGAGAGCTTTGCTTTCAGTCACTGTTTGAGCTTTTCTGGGAACTGATGTACTTGGCTATGATTGGAACCTCCTTCCAGTCACTCCAGAACTTTTCCTCCCACTCCCAGTTGATATTGCTGGCCAAACTAGGGCATGTGTATTTCTAGTCACAGCTAGGGAATGGTTTTTGAAGAATCCCAGTATCCCCAACAGGAGTGACTGTGCACAACACAACCTGATGGGGCTGAGTGTGCTGGAGGCCATGAATGTGTCTTAGAATGTTACTTAGTGCCAGGACCAGGTGGGCCCAAGTAGTAGGCCATCCAATTCAGACAGATCCCTACAACCTCTGATTTTAGTTTTTAACCTACTACTCATTTGACTTCTCATCATACAACTGTCATCAAGGATTAAAAAAAAAAACAGGTCAGGACAGGTTTAGGATATGATATCTCTCTGGTTCATAGAACTCAAGTTCTAGCAGAAAATGCACATTGCTTCATTCACACCCTCTTCCCATTCCCTATGCAGCTGATTAAGTCCCATTCAAAACTACCTTTTTTATACTCCATTTCCCTTATCCTGCCATCTTATATAGCATTTGAGAAAGCATTAAACCCTAGTCCTGCCTAAAAGCAGAGCAAAGCTCAACGGCTCAAATAGGCCGTGTGTGAAAAGCTGGTGTTCAACAGAGCCTACGCAGGAAGGTTGCTTTACACAGGGACCAGTGATTTCTTTTTGGCCTATCTGCCCTGTCTCTGCATAGGCATGGAGGTTGTTAATGTTCACCTATCAAGTGTGGTATTCTGTACTTTCTTACAGTATTTTTAAATTTCTAAATACGATTTGAAATGTGGTCTTTAGTTGTCATGTCTTAGTTCTTCCTATGCAAACTGGGATGAGGATATGTTCTTATCTCTCAGAGGTATTGCGTGGATAAATATGAAGATTCAGAGGTGTTAAGACATTAGGGTAATGGGGACTTTGACATTTTTGCGATTAACTCTGTCATTTTGACCTTGTAGGAGAGGTTGGAGTACTACACTGGGTTGGTGGTACAGAACAGTATATTGATAATAGATTTTTGTCTCATTTTCTCATTCCCTCTGAAAGGCTTCCACTTAGGAGATCTAAACAACTTCTTCATGTTGCTAGCTTTCTTCTTAATATAATAACAAGATCAGAGCTTGGAGATTATTAAAAAAAAAAAGAACACCGCTCTTCATTTGAATTTTTAAATGAATTCACTTTGACTGATTTTGAATCCCTGCAGTGTGTGCTTTCCATGTATATTTTAGCAAATAGGTTAACAGGAAGACACAACCAGTAAAATAGTTAATTTCCAGGAACAGTTTTAGAATATATACAGATAGTGAATCACAAATTCACAATTGTTCAAACAGGAAGCAATCCTACATTGACTATAAATATTATGCTTATCCAGTAAGGGAACAGAATACTTATGATGTGAAATACTGAGATGATCCGTCAGACCTAGAGCACTTCACAAAAAACGTTGTTGTATACCTCCCATGGAGCTCAGTACTTCACAGGATTTTGAAAAATTGACAAAATATTATGTGAGATAATGTTTACTTCTTCTGGAATAAAAGCATATATCATTTCTGATTCTTCTTAACTGAAAGACCCTGACTATCAAGGTGGTGTCAATAGTTGTTACATCTATTTTTTAGGCCTCTGCCATTCAGAATCATAGAAAATTACAACAGTATAAATGACATAATAACAGCATACAAATCTTAAGTGAGTTCCTGAGTCCTGGAAAGAGGTCAGGTGTGTTTTAGATTGGGAATGTGTAAAATATACATTCATAGCCCTATGAGGCCTGTATGCAAAATTTTTTCTATTTTATTCAAAATACATGCTATTCAGTTTTCGCTTGTTACAAGTGTGTTTAGTAAACAAGAGTCACTTGTGAATGATAAGTTCTAAAATCAAATTTAAGGGTAAACTTAATTATGTCCACAGATGGTGAAGCATAATTGATGACAGTATGTCAATGTAAACTGGAACTAGCTGTGTCTAAAAACATATCATCACTATCAACATCATAACAACATTATGAATATTTTAAATGTCTACTTTTTAAAAAGGATGCGCTGGCTAATTCTGGTTGCCTTCATACATAGCTTATTGTATGTCAACTATTTTTGTTTCTGTTAGTTTCTTTTTCATTCAGTACTACACATTCTGCTTTTATTATTGTTGCAAAGAATCAACAGGGGAAATATTTTGGTAGGAAAAGGAAAATACATATACTACACTTTTCATGAAACAATAATTGGGGCACTGCCACCTGAATTTCACAGGAATTAAACAAGAAAAATAAAAGAGCATAAACTTCTTTCTGCATGATTTACCATCACCAGCAGTGAAAGTCTTTGTTCTTCTTATTTCATTTGATAGCAGCCACTTCCCATTTACATAAGACAGACTGAATGTAACAGTAGAAGAGCACAGGCATTGCTAAGGGAAGGCAGAACATTTGTTCATTATATGACCAGAGTCCTTACAGGTAAAATTGCATTTCAGTGGTCTGAACTTTATGTATGATTACCAAGCTTACGTGTCTCCAAAGAAACTCTCCTTATGTTGTTCCTTTATTGTGAAACTTGTAAGTGAAACTTGGAAAGCTTTATTGCTATTTGGTTTTGTTTTCTTTCTTTTAAATATAGATTTCTTTTCTTGTGTTGAGTGTATTTTAGCATTTGATTGAAGACTGGTAGATGAGGCAGGCAGTCTTCCGTATGACTGGCTGGGGGGTGGGCATGGCCTGGGGTGTTTGCCAAGAAACTTTACTGTCACCCTACCCTAGCTCTCTAGGAATAGCATTAGGGTGTTAAATGTTCTTAATCTCACATTGTTTTTGTCTGCTCAGGAGGTGCTTGCAAAAAGCAAGTAGCCATTTATCGTATTTGTATAAACCCCCTTCTAATTCAGAGAAATCAGAGGGAAAATGGAATCTGCTCCCATAAATCAGTACAAAGCTGATGTTCCTTGTTCACATCCTCTCATATAAAAAACTGAACAAAGCAGTGATTCGCTCTGTAAGTAGCCCACATGAAGAAAGTCCATAATAGTGACATAGACTGGAAAATATGAAATATGAGAAACAAACAAGGATTCACTCTTATCTTTAAAAACCTGTGTATATCCATCACTTCTCCCAAGGCCAGCTTCTAATTGGACCTGTCGCCAATACAAAAGATGTTTGTTAGTATTAATGTGTCAGTGCTTTGCTGTTATGTAGCTCTGAAACAGCTGTTGTTGTTCCCAGGTGAACAGTACAGTACGTGATAAGGAAAATGTTGCTGCGGAGGTGGTGTTTGTAAGCTGCCATTGCCCTTGCAAGTTGTTACAAACAGCTGATTACCACAGTAGCATCCCTCCACCCCTGCATTTCCGTTTGCTGGGGCGTTACCTTTCCTGAGAAAGAAACAGAAATATTTTTGTGGATTCTCTTACATACAGCAAGGCTTCCATAACAGCCTCCTCCAAATACAGAGGACACAGTGGGATTGGTCTGTAGTGTTAATGTGTAAGTGTGCTTCGGGGAAAAATGTTTTAATTTAAATAAACATTATGTGGTTTTTTTATTATTAAGAGTATGTTTTTGTTTATGTTATACTTGTTTCCTGACAGAGGAAAATTTAGATTTGATGAAGCAATTACAAGAAACACTCAGGCAGAAATAGGTTAACAACGAAGTGGAACAACTGTACAACTCTGAATACCTGAATAATTAAAAAAAAAATACTTATCCCATGAAAATATGAGAATTTTGGGAAAACCATTGAAGAAAACATTCCACTACAACAGGAAATTCAATAGGCTAGTGTAATTTCCTTTGAAGAAAGCATGTCCAATGGGTGCTGTAACCATTCAAGCATATCCCTGAGACTTCTGTGAATATAAGTTTATGCATCCTTGTTTAAACGGATTTTTTTCTAGGGCGGCAGAATAGCAGCAGATCAAAGCAGGTATCTCATATGTACTATTTGAATTATGCTATGACTGTATCAACTCTGATAAAAAAAAGTAAACTGAATAAAATTTAATTTAACATCCATTATTAAATCTGTGTTTAAAACAAAAACACCACAGCATAAAATATCCAAGTCCCTTTTTATTACTCTGCATTTCCCATTTAAAGGATGTGATGGTTTGATGCTAACCCATGCCAGATGTAGAGCCACAAGACTCGCTCTAAAATTCAGATGAAAGAAAGTTTTAAAATGTTTATGGATGTACTGGGTTTATGTGGCAAGGCTTTTGTAGCAGGGAGAGCTGCAGAGGTGGTCTCTGTAAGAAAAGACCAGAAGCTGCCCCCATGTCTGACAGAGCCAACTCCAAAATGGACCCCCGGCTGGTCAAAGATAAGCTGGTGGCACTTCTGTGATAACATATTTAAGTAAGGGTAAAAATGTTGTGCAGCAGTTGTGAGTGAGAAAGAAGTGAGAGAAATAACCCTGCAGACACTAAGGAGAAGAAGGAGGGAAGAGGTGCTCCAGGTACCACAGCAGAGGTTCCCCAGTAGCCCCCAGTGAAGAACATGGTGATTGCGGGTTATACCCCTGCATCCCATGGAGTATCACATTGGAGCAGGCATCCACACTACAGCTTGTAGAAGATCCCATACCAGAGCAGGTGGAGAAGCCCCGAAGGAAGCTGCAGCCCATGGAAAGCTGACAAAAGCGCAAGCTCCTGGCAAGACCTGTGACCTATGGAAAGGAGCCCAGGCTGGAGCAGGTATTCTGGCAGGACCTGTGGCCCTGTGGGGGACCCACGCTGGAGCAGCTGTTCCTGAAGGACTGCACTCCACAGAAAGGGCGCATGCTTGAGCTGCTTGGGAAGGACCCCACACTGGAGCAGTGGAAAAGTGAGAGAAAGGAGTGGCAGAGATGAAGTGTTATGAACTGATCATAGTCCCCATTCCACATCTCCCCTGTGCCACTCGGGGGTGAGAAGGAGACAGAAGAGTCAGGAACAGGAACGAAGGAGTGAGGATGAGCTTGGGGAGAAGGGTGGGGCGTAGGGAGAGGTATTTTTAGCATTGTCTTTGTTTTTCATCATCCTACTATAATGTTAATTAGCAATAAATTACATTAATCTTCCCTAAATCAAGATTGTTTATCCCATTATGGTAACTGGAAGCGATCACCCTGTCTTTATCTCAAGCCACAAGCTTTTTCATTTCTTTTCTCTCCCTGTCCTGTTGAGAAAGGGAAGTTAGAGTGTGGACCAGTGGACATATGACAGCTAGCCAAGTTCAACCCACCATAATGGATCATCTTTTGAACGCAATACTTCTGATGCGAAGTATATGATTAAAAAGTCTATTTGCTGCAGTTTTACTTCTCTCTCATTGCAAATTCATGTCACTGATATACATTGGGATTAGCTGAATTATCTTCTGGAGCTTCTTAAAACTCTTCACTGACTTTACAGGGCACCTATGGTGATGAGCTTAAACTACACCCTCTTTCTAAATGATTGAAGTTTGAAAGAAAATTTACTGAGTCCTACAGATTCTTTGAAGAAGTGAACAGGGTTGGTTTTAAATTACTGCTATCTCTTAGGGGCCTATTGGACATTTTTCTGTCTTCTGGAGGGTGCAGTAGGGTTTTATTCTGTCACATGTCTTATTTTCTTGACAGCCACAGGTGCATTGATGATCAGAAAGACCAAGATGGGTATTCAGCAAGGACTAGCATAGTGAGGGTCAATTCAAACAGAAGTTTAGGGAAGAAAATTTCATCCCTATGTATGAGACATCACATCCAACAGTCATGATAAGGATTTGCAGTAAGAAGTCCAGCTATTTCTGTCTACCCTGACTACTTCTGAATGTTCATTCAGCAATATGAGCTCACCTGGGAAAGGGAGCATTATCTTTACCACTGACATCCAAAAGTACAGAAGCACTCTATACTTTGTGTGCTTCAGGCAAGGCATGAGGGACAATGTGTCCCACTGGAGTTAGTATAGTGTTAGGAATTCTTGACTTCAAATTCCAGCTCTCTTAAAGGCTTGATTTGTGTCCTGCAACATGTTTAACAGTATCGTTTTCTCAGTAAGAAACTTCTCTGAAAAGGGTGGTAACATTATTTTCTCTTCTCAAGAGTGATGTGAGGATATATCACTTGTAATCTGCAAAGCATCCTGAAATTAAAAATATATACTTTGTGGATAGAAGTATGCTTGCTAAAACTATTAGTAGCATTTCACTCCTTTATTACGAATTCATTAACAGAAATCTGGATTTTGCTGGGATCTCACACATCCAATTTAGTAGACAATCATGTACTCTGAGGTGAGTGCCAGGATATTGGAAGAAATGTTCATTACTAGATTTTTATACCTAGCTAAACTCAGGTATTCTATGTAAACAAAATCAGTAAATTTAAACAAGTTGAAGTTGAAAAGAGTAAGTGTACCAAGAAGTTTCTTGATGAGTGGTTAGCTGTGGTGCTGTGGAAGAAAAAGTTATTGGCAATGTGGGATCTTAAGCAGATAGATCTTAAAAAATTCTCAAAAATTTCACTGACTTTCTAAGATTCTGTTGCACAATTTTTTATTTTTGGTATCTGAGATAGCCAAATCTTGTTTATAACTGCCATTGACTTCAGCAGTCCTGCTTTACAAGCCATTATGTAATAGCTGTCTTTTGATAAAGTGTCATTTCATGCTTTTTGAGATAATGGAAGTAACTAGCAAAGAAAAAGAAGGTGTTGTATCATCATATATGATGAATACATTCTATTCTGCAAGCACAGAGAAAGCCACAGAAAGAACCAAAAGAAGAAAAGTTTCTTTTCCAATTTGGTAATTTAAATAGTCAAATGTACTAGAATATTGTAACTGAAGCTTACCACTGAAACGCTGAATTCATTACAAAATTTTGCAAAGCAACAGAAGTTTTCAACCACCTGATTTTTCTTCTGTTTTGTAGACATTGCATCTATAGGCCTTGAAATTGTCACTTGCTAGGACAGCTTTGTTAGAAGAACTTTATACTATCAATTTCTGCCCTAGACATATCCCTTAGAAATTTACTGAGGAAGCAATTCAGAATTCCTGTTGATTAAACTACAGAGTTTATTTTAAGTAAATTTCGTATATTTAATCAAATACATAACAAAATTTACACGTTTTTTCTTCTGTGACCTGGAGCCCCCCTACTTGCATGCATCCAGAGGGAAATGGCCAGCATTTTAACAAATTGTACTGTCCCATCTTTTCTGGCAGATTCATCCTGTTTTTCTGGTTCATCTATTACTGTTCTATTCTGGGTTCATGTCTGCACTGAATGTTCAATACAAAAGCTAATTATTGTGCTAAACAGCTTTTCTGAAAGCTTTGCTTTAGCATCTTTGATGCTTCATGAACAGAATGGAAAATTAAAACATAGATAAATGATCCAAAATTGAAAACAATTGTTCTACTTCTCATTTAATAATAAACACAAGGTTTTTTTTAAAAGAACATATATATTCAAAGACATTTACAAGTCTGCTATTCTTCAACTCATACATCACTGCCTCACAGATTTTTTTTGCAGTAATAGCTACATAATGAGACTGTTTAGGATACATCTTACTAAATGGTTCTAATCTATATAGGTTCTCATACCACACTCATCACCATAGTATCTGAGCACCTTCCAGTAGTGCATTAAGCAATGTCACTAACATCTGTCACATATTTTGTTCTCTCATCATTTCCCCAGAGGGAGAACTGTGCGCAGTGGAGTGTTTTGTTTTGGATTTATTTTTTAAGCATTTCATGACTCGGGGGTTATTTAGTCCACAGAGGGTCACACAGATGAAGTAAAGATTATTGTGAGTCACAGAATGGTCACAGAATAATATAAACAGGCATGAAACAATTACCTTGAACTGAAGTGTTGAAATGAATGTCCCAAACATTTATCTACCTATAAATTTTCACATACACATACCCAAAAACATTTTGCAGCATCTTCTTAAGAAATTACACAATATTTTACTGATATCAGGTGGGTGAAACATAATCTTTTAGACTAAGAAAACCACAATGTACACCTGGAGCTTTTGTATTTCATGTCTGAGAGCTTATCTAGCCAGTTTACCTGTGTCTTGTCTAAAAATAACTTACAATTAATTTAAGCAGCTAGCCTGGATTATGCTGCAAAGGTAGGGACCAAGTCAGAACCACACTGACAGAGTGTTTTATGTTCTTTTCCATTCAGGACCACATACAAACTTAACTGTTGGCTTTCTCATTTGAAGACAATAAACATAAAGCAGATGCCTGCAAGTAAGCATGTGTTTAAGTACTCTCTTGTTTCCATGAATCAGGGCATGAAGACAGTAAAAGACCTATTTACATCCTTTATCTCATTTCTCAGACCATGTGAAGTTCACATATGATTCCCTCATGGCAGATTTGATAGGATTTTTTTTCTTTTCCTGTTGTTTTAAGTGGTTCAAAGTAAAGTTCTGTTACTTCTTCACAGCACAATCACATATCTTAGCCAATCTTAGCTGGCTGGCTCTTCCTTCTAAGTTCATTCTACACTTCTTTACCTCTTCTTAGTTTCCTTCTTTGATAAAGCAACAAATTCTTAAGACAATAAATTATTTTTCCCATCTCGGGGTTGAGGAGGGAAGTTTAAGGTGAGGAGACAGTTGGATGTATACATTAGATGTTAAGCTCTTGACAGTCAGTCAGTGTCACCAGAAGGCAGGTGGGGCAGGAGTTACCGACAGTGCTGTGTGTTTCCAAAGTCTAATCAGGGCATCGGAGAATGTGAGTACGTAAGAATTTCTCAGAACTGCCGTAAAGACCACTGGACAATCTGTTTACCTCTTCATTCTGAGTGATAGAAGTATTCTTTGGCTTATGTATATATCTCAGTTGTTTCTGAAAAAAATAGTTTATAACCTCTCTTTTCCTTGGCTAATCTGAGACAACATTTGGAGACATTTGCAGATAGCTTTCTCACTGCCATGTTCCCTGTTTAAGTGTTCTGGAATCAAATATCTGACTCTTTTCCAAAGTGCTGTTGTGCCTGTGTGCTTTCTAAACCATAGAAGTGCAGAACAAAGGGCAGAGAAGGCTTTTCAGTGTGATGCTTGTTTGAAAAGATACTTGGTAAATTTCTGGACATACATGCAGCAAGTTAGAAGAATGAAGAAAATAGAGACTTTTGAATCTAATGATTATTTAAGATGTGCTTCATTGTACATGCTAATAAAGCATCTTTTTTTATTATATTTAAGTAAAATTTATGGCATCACTGATGGTATTTATCAGCACGATATTGCTGCACAAATTTAGCTAATAAGAAAAATAATGAACCCCTGTGCAGTTTCAAGTTGCTTAGTAGAAAGGAATTATTATAAAATTTCAAGTTTGTTTTCAAGCAAGGTAATGTAAAATGCGCAAAATACTTTTTATACTTATTCACATTTGTATGCTTTAGCTATATGTGTTGGAAAGTCTGGACCCATTAATATTTCATTTAAAAAGGTAGAAAAGCACATAAAATAATTAATTTAAATACCATTAATCAAAATAAACAGCTTAATTACAGATATGAAAGAAGGCCATCAACTGTTGAGTTTGGGGTACCTAACAAATCCAGGAGAGAATTAGGCATGATCAGTGAAGTGTCTACTTCTCATTTATTTTTACTAGTCAAAACCCACAGAATTGCCACTATTTTTTACTGCAGGTGTTTTTAGATGAAATCCAGTTTAATCAAAGCTATCCAGAATTGCATTGTGTTATAATGTGAAGTGCTCAAAAAGAGATGGAATTGGAATATTTTATAAGCATCAAAGGAAACTGTCAACTTGCCAAAATGAAGGCCTAATAGAAGTTGATTAAAACCTCAAGAAAGTGAGAGAGAATTCTGCCAAACACAGCCAGGTGTATTATGTATACATGTGAAGGGAAGGACACAATGACAGGGAAGGAGAAAAAATTGTCAGAAATTCTTTGTGCAGTGAATATCCTGTTTCTCGTGTAAATTTGTCCCCATTTGGCTGTTAAGTATAATATATATCTATGTGTATGTGTGTGTGTATGTGTACATATGTATATACATGTGTATGTGTATATGTCTGTACACATACACTAGGCTATATTCTAAGCCTTTTTGAAGATACCATCAAAAATCCCATTGAAGGACATCTTAGGAAATTTAATTTTTGTCCTTGTTCATGACTGTCTCTTGGTATTATTTTATCAGCCATCATCTTAACTTAAATGTTAGCATTTTAATAAAAATACTAATTTTGAGATGACCATTCAGAGAGTGACAGTCAATGAAAATAGCTATAAAATTTTTTTAGCCCTTGATTATGCTTAATCAAGCTTTAAACTCAGTTGAGATCTGCAGTGTTTTCACTGAGACTTGGTATGGTGTAAGGAAAGTTCCTGATGGAACTTCCTGATTTCATCAGGAAATGTTCCTGATGACTTGCTGTCACAATAATCATCACTGCTGTTAGAACAGGGAAAATGTTTTATGATGGAACAATGTTCTGTCAAAAATATCAATTCAATACATCAAAAATTTCACAGAAATACAGTGATTTCATTTACCTTTCACAGAAAAGTATAATTCTGGTATAAAATTCAAAATTATTTGAAGGTTTTTGTTTTAACTATATGTGTCCTGCAGTATTATAGTGTAACACAGTTCAAAACTAGTGTTATAACATAATAGACAATGAAGCTCAAACAAGCTGAGGCTTTTCATCCTATCCTATCCAAATACAAGAAACTAATATTATCAAATATTAGTATTTATATTTACTTCATACTTCTACATTAAAGTATTGCATTTTTATTTATTTCAAAAGTTTCACAATATTTTGATTTTTTAATTCAGTCATGGGAAATTTTTTTCCTGCAATACTCATCTAAGTGTTCTCATAGTATGTTGTTCAATAAAAAATTAAAAAATAGAATTGTTCCTTGCTGACTCTTTGTTTAGAGATGGTACAGAAGTGTGTGAAAGATTTTCTGTTCTCACCTTAAGACTGTCTATAGCGGCTTCCCTATGTTCAGATCTATTTTTTGCAATTATGCTGATGAAAAAATTTGAGCAAAAGAGGTGGGATAACCTGTCAAATTGTTACAAGTTCTGGAAAAAAAACATAGGCAATGTGCCTAATATGTCTTTTTGTTTAGATAATAAATTCTTTTATTATGTATTTGCACAATGTATAATGAGACTTCATATTATACTTACACAAAACTGCAATACCTTTTTTTTAATAATGACTACAAAAGAATAATAATTCTATTAACTGCAATACTGCATTTAATTATTTCAGTTTTTAAACACTTACTATAGTTAATTGCAGAGACCAAGAACTATTTTTCCCCCCTCATGTTTGCAAATTGACTACTATTTTGGTTTCAGTTATTGTTATTGTGCTGTTTGAGGATTTTGCAATATCTACATTTAGCTTTCCTCATAAATCTCTCACAGATAGAGAGAGGCACTCAGTAGTATACGTTCACACTTTTAGTGATAATCAAAACTCCTTGTAATTCCTTTTATGTGTTGATTCTGGCAGTTCATTATTAGGTGCTTCTAAATATGATACAAGTATTTATCTACATACTGTACTGCAAATGAATTAAAAGGGAAGTTACATGCTCTTGGCCAACATATGTATTTGTTTTCCTTTCACTTTCCCTTTCACTTTCCCTTTCTTTCTTTCCAATGTATTGGAATATTTGGAAAATATACTGGCAAATTTGCTACACTTTCTTGAATGATAATAATTTCACTAGCAAACCTCATATGTCATGTATTGATGTCTGAATAGATTACTTTCCACAAATCTGATTTTAGATTTAGAGATCTGAAGCAATGTCATTTTTAATGTAAAAGCAATTCCAACTGTAATAATTTTACATAAAAGTCACTTTAGGAAAATTCAGACTTGATCAGAAAAAAAAAAAAGAAAAACAGTTTAATTTTCAGCATATACATTAGTTGAGCAGCTTTGAGACTTCACTCTCATTATTTGACTGCAGAAAACTGCAGGACTGCTGTCTCAGTAAGGCTCAGTATGTCCAAGGAGTGATTCAGCATCAGAGTATGTTCCTGGCAAACAAGAATTTTCTACTGCTCCACATGTTTTCAGTTTGCATCTTAGGTACGGGTTGTATTATCAACATATACGAAGATGCCTTTCTTATCCCAGATAACATTCAGCACTCTAAAGAGGACTCTGACATCTATTTATAGAATATATATCTCCATCTATCTCAAAGGATGAGGTTGACAAGAAATACTGTGTATGATTAAGTAATTTCATACTTCTAACCACTCATGACACATTCTCTGTACAAAAAAAAAACCCTAACAATATAAAGAAAGGCAAAACCAATCTTCCTGCCCCAGCAAGGAGGTGAGCATCCCTCTTATGAAAATACCTGGTTGTTAGCAAGCTAGCTAGCAAACGTGAGCTAAAACATTTGTGTAAGTCTATGTTTTACTGTGCTAAACACATCACAGTTTCTTGACAGACTGCTGGATATAAAAAAGCATCCAATAAGACAGAGAATGTAAGTGACTTATTTATTATTTCTCAGAATATGCAAGATTAGGGGAGCTTCCTCGTGACTCTGCTCTGGTCCTATTCCTTAGGGTTCCCTTAGGAAAAGACTGCATTTGTAGTCCCTTCCTGGTTCTGTCTTGCTTGCCAAGCAAAATGACAATATGGGAGAAAACATCAGGAAAATAAAACCAAACCAGAAAAAAATCCACCCTATAAAAAGGTGTAACAGTAAGTACGTTCTCACTGCTGAGGAGCTAAGTGTGGCATTCAGCTTCTCTGAGGCAGATAATCTTCCTGTCCAGCCATGGGATTACCAGGTGCATGACTTGGTTAAGTTCCAGGTGGCATACAATGGAAGACTTCTCTATTTTGTCATTCTTCTTACGTTCACTTGCCTTCTTATATTCACTTGCCTTCTTTTCCTTTTACCACTTTTTCCTTTCTTTCTCTCAAATCATTAACCCAATGTTGGTGCAAAATTGCTTGAATGTTACTGACTTACAGCTGCTTAGTACATTTTGGACAGCCCAAGCAGAAACATTTGTTTTAATGTTTGGTTAATAATTTTTTTCAGAATGGAGAACCGTGCACACAATTTAAAATGTTTACTGATCAAGCTAACTCTGGAACTAGATCATGGAGAACAACTTATTCAATTCAACTCAGTACAGTATCAAAAGTATCAAAAGAAGAAGTTGTAGTGTGTTATTTAGAATTTCTTCCCGAATGCAAAATTGTTTCCTGCAGTGTATGTGCATGGGTGGGTGGGGGTTTTTTTGGTTTTTGTTTTTTGTTTTCCTTAATTTTTTGTGTGTGTACATTTTTACTTCCCCATAGTCATCAGGAAGCCTTAAGTGGTCCTGCTGAACTATGGCAAGGATCCAATACAGACACTGACGTTTACAAATCCCAGGTGGCATGCTGACAGATGAATTGCAATGGGAGCTTGAGAGCTTGGTATATTAAAAATGATGAGGGGTTGGGTGAGGAATGAGGGTCTCTGGATTTGCGCATCCTTTATCTGATCCCTTAAGCTTTCCAAGAGCAAAATTCATTAGGGAGATTAAGTACAAGACCAAATGTCTGATGTGACAAGAGAGTGCAGCTGGATTTCTTCCCATTTATCCAGCTCTGATACCTCAAGATTACATTGATTAGGTCATAGGAATGGCCTTCTGGAACTTGTAAACGGTTTAAAGCTCCATCTTGGGCACAGAGCATTGAGTATTAAGGCATTTAGCCAGCCTTCAGAAGATCAGCCTGCACCTGTTGAAGTATCATTTGTCTCGCTAACACCAAAGCTTTGAAGAGTGCCTCTATAAATGACCTAGGTAGTGCATGCTAGAAAATTATTTTTTTAACCTGCTTCAAAAAAGACTGTAGCATCTAATCCTGCACAAGACTTAAATCTTCTGACCTCCCTCAAGACTGATTCCACGTTTTCTGATTCTAATTATTATATTAAAACTGAAGCAGCAGACATTTTAAGTATCCTGCTCTTTTCCCATGTTTTATTCCACACGCACCCCAATTTAAATACAATCTGTAAGATTACACAGTTCTAGGCAGATAGGACAATTATGGGAGAGATGCAACACCTGTCTTGAAAGTATTAGCAATGGTGAGACCAATCTCTTATTTCTAGAAGGCAATCTGTAAGTCCACGTTCTGCTTATACACCAGTAAAAAATATTTATTTCAGCTTTGTCCATCTGAAGCTTTCTCAGGCTAAGTAATGAAATGTGTTGAGTTTGATCCTGAGCATGATACCTCTTATTTCTCTCTTTCCTAATTATACACTGCATGGATCTTTATCAATGTACTGTATCTTTAAATCAGGTTAGTTTCCTGGAAATAAAATGGCTCTTTGTATGTGTTCTGAAGGAATAAATTAAATAGATATACTTCATTTGTATGGTAAGCACTATTATGTTTGGCTAGATATGCATGGATTTTATGCAAGAATAATTGGAGATAATACTCATGTAAGGGCATTGAGCATTTCAGGTATTAAAAAAAACATCAAAAGAAAATACAGACTAGTTGTCTGTGGATAGTACAATGGCACTGAATTGTCTCTTACATTGTTGGTTTATTCTAGTTTTCATTTGTTGGAAGGTAAGATTCATTTGACTCAGGTTTAATAGATTTCCAGTTACAGGAGCACTGAAGAACCGCCTTCTGAGGTGCTTACTAAGGTCATCAGTGAGACCGTTGAAGAGGGTGCCTTAAATTACAAGTGCTATCCGCAGAACTGAAATAAGGTTGTAGTGAATGTAGGTATTGAGAGGATCTTACTAAAGCAAATTATGAAAGAGGGGAGCGAAGACATTAACCTATGTGACAGGGGGGACCGTGACAATTGTAATGCTCAAGATTGTGTTTCAAGGTTTATATTGGCACATATTTAATAAGTTATGTCAGGTGAGACGTAGTTAAGCAGATCACCTTTGCAAAGTGCGTGGCTTCAGTGTTAAAGAGTCATGGACCATTTGCTATTTCTTTGGTATTATACTGAGGGCAAAAGGAAGGAAGAGGTGTCAGAGTGCAACCTCAGCCTCATTTCTATTCTTATTCTTTTATCATTAACCTGCTGTCTGGAGCAGCCAGTGGGGTGCACTGCCTAGAAACTAGCTATTTCAGAATTAGGATGGAGTGGAGGAGAAGTTTTCATGCAATTCTGTGGCAATGTGTTTTGCAATCTCTTTGCTTGGTGAAGTTAAAAGTCCTCTGTTAGGACATTTTAAATCTTAATTTAGTTTTTAACTCTTTCTATTAGTTTGGCTCCACTTTATGTAAGCCATCTGAATGTTTCAAACATCATTTGAAGCATGGGGCATTTAAAAAAAATGGACAACCTAGATAAGATGTCTAAATTCTGAAAGAGGAATTTTCCAGCTATGAGTACAGACCACATACTGGGGTGACTGGCTTCTGACACATTACTCAGTAGTCTGAGTAATGAAAATATATGCCAGTGAGTTTCAAGTGGATTAGTGTCCTTCCCCAACGACACCAGTCAGCGTGATGTTTTCCCTTGCTTCACGGGACACTTTAAATGCAGATAACAGATGTATCTGTACCTGTACAGCCGTTTATCTGGTGAAGGGAACATTATTTTAGGTAATATCTATTTAGTATTGATAAAAGTGTCTGTGTGTATATGTATATAACAGTAACTATGTTGGTCAGACCCCTTGGTAGACAAAGAAGTTCAACTGGTAAAGGAACTCTAGCTAAGATATTTTAAAATTAAGATTCATGAATAAGGTTATACTTTTTCAGTGTCTTGTTCAGTTGACAAGCCTGAAGGAAGCTAGCTTATCTGCAGCATAGAAACCTCACTATCTCAGAAAAAGAGCATACCATTTGTGCTGAAATGATGAACTTATTTGAATGTGAGGGTGTTTTCACATAACTGAAGTAATTCTGTCTCTTCAGTCACTTCATTCTCATGTCTGAGTGGTTTTATCAGGTTGCTGACTGCTGTAAACATATGCTTGTTATCCTCTATGGAAAAGGACAATGGGACAGAGGACAATACTCTTTAGATACAGCCCAGGGCAACAATAACATGTTTATTCAATCACTAAAGAATCTGAATGAGTTGTACTAGTGTCAAAAGCATGATGTACTTAGCATTCTGTTTCATAAGTCATGGAGGGTTAGCAAAGAAACGAGTTTGAT
This sequence comes from Phaethon lepturus, assembly GCF_000687285.1. NCBI lineage: Eukaryota > Metazoa > Chordata > Aves > Phaethontiformes > Phaethontidae > Phaethon > Phaethon lepturus. Next base: position 7,165 of record NW_010515318.1, on the reverse strand, counting down.
TGCCTAAGTTAAAACCTATAAATTACTACTCCAAAAATTACAACAAATAAGTCTGCCATAATTTCTGAGTGTAGGGTGTAGGACAGCCTCCAAAACTGTAAGTATGGAATGCTTTACTTCCTATTTACCTGTAGTCTATGAGACTGCACCTAGACATTTAGACATACCTAGCAGCACATTAAACCACTGAATATACAGAACCTAAATCCTATGCAAGTAGATGCCACCTGGGCTGTAATACCTGCAAATTGCACAACCTGGATATGCAGTATTCAGAATACCTCAGAGCTGCCCTCAGTAGACCATGTAGATACAGTGAAATTAAAAATCTTCTTCCTGAAGAGCATCCATGTTTTGTTTTGGTTCTCTTATGATTGATTTAACTAGAATAATCGTGACAACCCACAGCAGAAAAGAATATTGTCAACTGGAGATTCAAAAGCTTTAAATTTCACTTGAAAAATTGAGGAGGTAAACTATGCCCAAGGACCATTGCCCAGTGCTTACTAATGAACTGCTGAAGGGTTTGCTTTGTATTTGCTTTGTTTCAGAAGTCAGGCTTGTTTCACTCTGTAGCAGGCACATGTTGATAGCCATCACTAGTGTTTCATTCCAATATCTGCAAGTGGCACATCTCCTGCCGTGCTCTGAATTTGTTGTATTGAGCTAACAATAAAACATACCTTTATGTGACATGCATTTTCTACTGAATTGCCACAGTTAAAGGATTTGTGAGATTTTATGAGCAAAATTGGGAGTCTGAGCAGAATTCCTCTTTTAATGTATGTTCTGTTGATAATTTTCTTTTTTTTTTTTTTTTTTTTACAAAAAAACACATTTGTAGGCATATTTCTGATCTACAGTGACAATGCCATATCTTTAATTAACTTGAGGAAAAATGCTGAGTGTTCCTTAAGTAAAACCAGAAAAATTGTGGGCAACTCTGTTGAGAAATACAAATCACAGTTGCATAAAATTTAAATAGGTAGTTATGTGCCCAAATGACGATTTACTTAGTTTATTGGGTTTGCTTCTTAAAATGTACTTGTTCACCTACATCAAAACAGTAGAAAATTCTCTAGATAGAATGTTTATTAAACTGATGACACTGATCATTTTGTTAAGGATTAAAAAATACTTCCTATGAAATTTTAACTTGTAGAAACAAGAACAGTTGGAAAGCATTTCACATAATAACTTAACACTTCCTGACACAACCCCAAACTTTTAAAAGTTCTGAGGTGAAGCCACCAGCTAGTCTGTCCCTGGTGGCTTTCTGAAACAGAAAATAGTGAATCTAGTGAAGTGTCATATGCCATAACTTAGAAGATCATTTCAACTCTGTCAACATAGTGATGAGCTGCTTTTCAAGATTTAATATTCCTGAATTTAGATGCTGGTATCTTACACTTCCAACATTTCCGCTAGCCACAGTGGAAGTTCAGAAACCTATCTTGTGTAAATATGAATGTGTGTCTTGCACTGAATCCCATTCATTAAGACTTAAATTATACAAACTCCAGCTGCTTTGCTCCTTTAAATTCTCTCGAGTAAAACAACACTGAGAAACCAAGAAGCAAAACCACTCTTTAAAATTAGTTTATACTAAAAAATATTTTTAAGCAATTAATGCTTCTTTAGAAACCTGAGGCATTAATCTGTGTTTACCTTTAAAAACATATGTACATGTCTTGTAGGGAGCATTCTTCACTAACATGTTTGCAGTGCTTTGTTAGCTAAAACCTTTATTCGAATATGGCATTCCTACTTACAAAACAAAGACAGAATTGGAAGCACATTTCTTAACTCTCACAATCTTTTCTGTTTTGTTTGTCTATGTAGAATCTGAAGGCAGGCTTCCTCTGTCTAAATGTCGACATCTCCTTCTGAATATCTATGCCAAAACTAATTTCCCTAAGCATTCTTAATATATTCCTTTATGAGAAAGAACCATTTGTAGGGAACAATTAATCTCAGTTTAAAATAGAAAGAACAAATTGCTTCCTAAAAATGCCTCTTTGCTTCACTTTGAAGAAATATAAAGAGATTTTAGGAAGAGTGTCTCAGATGTAGGCTTCCACATTATAGAAAACTAAAGTTAGCTGAGATGATTTTCACTCTAAGTATCAATATAAATAGCTGTATCACCATTTATATGAATAGCTGTGCACACAGAGCCAGTATACTGAAGTTTAGGTACATTAAAGACACATATCATGAAATTATAGCATTTAGATGAGAAAGTTATGGCAGTTCCGTAGCAAAGCAACTTTCTAAATTACTTTGGCGTGAAGTTGTAAAAGTACAGTTTTGGTTCTAACCCTGGATTTTTTTCTGCTTTCATAATCCAAGGTGTTTATAGCTCTCATGGAAAAAGATAGGGGTGGAATGTCTGTGCAGTGACTTTTCAGAACTTAAGAGCTACTCAGTCCTGGTATGTAGCTAAATATATACTTATATCACAGGCAAACCTACATCCACACACACCCTCACTCACACATATACAAAAAAAAAAAGTATATGTATATTCTAAGCCACTACTTATTACAGTACAGAGCCTCACCTATAAATCATTAATTACTTAAAATGAAGGCTTTCAGAAACTATTAGAGGAATAATAAAAGACAGAATCTAAACTAATAATGTTGAAAGGACAATATTATAGTTATTTAGCAATATTAAAAAGTTTTGAGGATCTGAGATCTTTCAGACTTGTACCTAATTTCTGAATATCCTAAGTATCTGAAATTTTCTCCATCCTTCCCTTCCTTCCTCCATCTTTTTTTTTCTGTAGAATTTACTGAGAACTTTAAAAACTTTTGATCATGTTAAACCTTAATCTCACATTCCTTAAATATAACCAGATTTGACTGTTGTCTGGTTTTAGCTGTATAGAAACTTGTAAGTGGGTCCATGTCTCTCATGTTACCAGCCATTATACCACCTCACCTACTCATTCTAGTACAGCATTAATTTGTCATCAGAGCTCTCAGTGAGCTTTTTGTAACTGTTCTCTCCCCATGGTTGCTTGCACGACCATTGTTCCCTCTTGTCCTAATAGAAAACATCAGAAGTAGTATCTGGTTTCATTGTTTCACATTTTCCTTTTCTTTTGCTCATCACATATTTTTTTCTCATTTTCCTCTTTTAATCTTACCAAGACCTATCTTTCCCATCCTTTGTCCAAATTTGTTTGTCTGTTTGGTTTGGTTTCCTTGTTTGTTTTGTCTTTTAATGCTACTACGTAATAATTTGTTGTAATTTTCTCCCTATGTTCTCCATATGCATGATGTGAAAGGTTTGACAACTTTCAGTATATAAGCAGGAACTGAATTATTTCTTAGATAGGCAGAAGAAGTGAAAGTGAATTCTCCATCAAAGCAAGGATACCTATGTAGTTACATTGGTAGCTATGCAGGTATTACACAGATATTATGTAGGCATTATGTTAATTACTAATTTACTATAAACATATTCTTAATCCAGAGCTCTCTGCATATGAATAGATAGAAGTTTCTGTACTGCTACGAACTGATGAGTTTTGTATTTCAAAGAAGTGTCCTTTTGCTAATTTCCTTAATACTGCTTTGACTAGTGAGAAGGCTTACTGCAAATAAAGACATGCATAAAGCTGTGGAGGTGGATCATTTTTGAAAGACTGTCATTTCTCAGAATCTGTGTACAGATATATTGTACTGAATTTCAGAATAATACAGTGACTCACCTGACAATACCGCATCTTTTTGTAGGTGCTGCTTTTCTTGATAATCCACTGCTGTGCTACACTGACTGGTGATCTATTGTGCTGTTCCTTGGATGTCCAGAAATCCTGCAAAATGGTAGAATGACATACTGAGCAAATCTTCATCAAGCAGCACATGTTCGGTCAATTTTATTTGTCCTCAAAGTAACAGATTCACTGTAGATGTGATATGGAACCATACTGTGGAGGCACAGTATATCTCTCAGGTGTAAAAAAATTTCAACTGATTGTCTGCACAGTAGATTTGTGATGGCATGTGTTGAATCAACTAATTACAGGAGCGAGTGGCTGTGTGGTGCTTAGTATCCAGCTGGGGTTAAACCATGACACAGGCTTGCAGCTCTTACTGGTAGTCCTGTGTTGGTCACAGGTTAGTAACCGAGGGGAGCTGCTCCGGAGCCAATCTGACCCAGAGTGGAGTGGCAGATCTTGGCACACAGGGGATTTCCTGAAGCAAGGAAATGCCAGGGCAATGGAGAGATCCGCCAGGAACCAACAGGTCTCGAGAGACATGAAGATGATGAGGCCTGGGCCTTGCCGGAGCAATGACAGCCAATCCCCGTGCCTACAGAAAGCAGCCTGGGGAGCGCTAGTGAACAGGAGCGTTGGCAACAGTGGGCAAACAGAGGGTGACGTGGCAGTTTCCACAGAAGGGCATGCGGGGAGTGCATAGTGGCACCACCAGCTCAAGAGGTGAGTTCTGTTTGTGGTCATTGCCCTCTCAGGAGGAGCTTAGCTATGATAGCCACCCAGTCGAAAGCCATGTCCTCTACACTCACTAGAATGGATTTGGCAATGCAGACAGGTCAACCATCCAGGTCTCAGGCTGCAGGGAGTGCCAGAGCCTCCCACTGGTAACTGGTGGCAGTAGTAAGAAAAGCTATGTGAGGTGTGACCAGATGGACGATCTGCTCAGCCTGGTGGCAGGGATACAAAGGATGGTAGAAAGGTTAAGGACCATCAGAGAGTCAGAGAAAGAGATGGACTCGAGGAACCGTGCTCTGCCCTCCCTGAGACAGAAGCAGGAACAGCCACCAGAAAAATTAAAGATCAAAAGGGTCCTGTATCCTCCCCCAGACAGGCTGAAGGCAGTAGCTTGAAGGAAAGGAACAAATGGAGGAAAGTCCATGCTTGGGGCAGCTGATGAACCACGTCCTTGTCCACCTTGCTTCCCCATGTGCCTCTGTACAACAGGTATGAGGCTCTGTATGATGAAGGACAGTCCATGGACAAAGTGAATGATGGTCCAGATACACCAGAGGTGCTGCCAAGGTCAGAAAGGCCAATCCCCTGCATCACGACCACCTCCACAAGGCAGAAAAGGCAGGTTATAGTTGTAGGTGACTCCCTTCTGAGGAGAACTGAAGGTCCAATATACCAGACAGACTCTTAGGGAAGTCTGCTGCCTCCCTGGGGCCCGCATTAAGGACATCACTAGCAATCTTCCTAGCCTGGTGCTGCCCTCAGACTATTATCCATTAATGCTGTTCCATGTGGGTGGAGATGAAGCTACAACTCATAGTCCAAGTGTGATCAAAATAGACTTCAGGGCCTTGGGATGGTTAGTAAGGGAGTCTGGAGAGCCGGTTATTTTCTCTTCTCTCATTCCAGTTGTGGGCAGTGACACAGGAAGAAACAGAGAGGACCAGTCTATTAATATGTTGCTCTGTGGCTGGTGTCACCGCCACAGTTTTAGGATTTTTGATATTTGGATGGCATACATGGCACCAGGCTTGCTGGCATCAGATGGGCTTCAATGTTCTCAAAAGGGGAAGAGGGTCTTTGCTCTCAAGACAGTGGTGTTTCTTGACAGGGCTTTAAACTAGACTCATAGTGCCAGGGGGATAATATCAGGCTCACCCAAGACAAGCTGTGGGATGACACACCAAGGTTAAAGGGACAGTGTGCTAGCAAGGCTCCTCAGCCTGTTGCACCAGAGCAAGACCTCAGAGGAAGTAAAAGGGATTCTTATAATAGGGTGACACTGTCGACAGCCCAGTTGAAGTGCCTCTACACCAATGCATGTGGCATGGGCAACAAACAGGAGGAGGCGGAAGCCACTGTGCTGCTTGAAATCTATGACCTGGTCACCATTAGTGAAACTTGGTGAGATGAATCACACAACTGCACTATGGCTATCCATGGTTACAGGCTATTCAGAAGGAACAGGCGAGGAAGGAAGGGCAGAGGTGTTGCCCTCTACATGAAGAAATGGATAGAGTGTGAAGAGCTGTCTCTGAAGAATAGCAAGGAGCAGGTTGAAAGCTTATGGGTAAGAATCAGAGACCAAGGCAACAAAGGGAACCTTGTGGTTCATGTCTACTGCAGGCTGCCCAATCAAGGGGACGCTATTGACAAAGCCTTTTCACTCCAGATGTGGGAGGCATTGGGCTCGCAGGTTCTAGTCCTGCTGGGGGCCTTCAACCACCCTGACATCTCCTGAAAATGTAGTATGGCGAGATGCAGGTATCCAGGAAAGTCCTGGAGTGCATGGAGCATAACTTCCTATGGCAGGTAACAGACAGCCCTACCAGACAGGATGCTGTACTGAACCTGTTGGTCACAAATGGATGTGAGCTAATTGTTGATGTCAAGATTAGAGGCAGCCTGGGCTGCAGCGATCAGGCACTGGTGGAGTTTGTACTCCTGAGAGATATGGGGCAGGCAAAGGGTAATGTCAGGGCCCTGAATTTCAGGAAAGCAAACTTCCAGTTCTTCAGGGAGTTAGTCAATAGGACGCCCTGGGAAACTGCCCTCAGGGACAAGGGAGCAGAACAGAGCTGGCAAGTCTTAAAGGACAGTTTCCATAGAGTACAAGAGCTCTCGGTCCCCAAGTGTAAGAAATTAAGAAAGGGAGGCAAGAGACCAGCATGGTTGAGTTGAGGCCTGCTGGTTAAAATAAAAGGCAAGAAGGCAATGCACAGGCAGTGAAAGCAGGGAGAGGTATCCTGGGAAGAGTACAGGGATGATACCCAGTTGTGTAGGGCTGGGGTCAGGAGGGCCAAGGTGCGGCTGTAACTGAATGTGGCAAAGGATGCAAAGAATAATAAGAAGGGCTTCTAGAGGTATGTCAAAGAAAGCATGCCCCCCTTGATGACCAAGACTGGTAAATTGGTAACAAATGGATGAGGAGAAGGCTGAGGTACTCAGTGACTTCTTTGCCTCAGTCTTTACCGACAACCTCTCTTCCCACGCCTCTCTAGTGGATGGCCTGCAAGGTGGGGACTGGAGGAGCAGAGTCCCTCTCACTGAAAGAGAAGATCAGGTTTGAGACCACCAGAGAAACCTAAACATGCACAAGTTTTTGACCACAGGGTGGTTTACACGGCACCGGACCTCCTTGCAGAAGATGGAGTGCAACTGACTCCAAAGGGCAAGAGGATTCTTGCTCATGAGCTGGCA